>NC_043707.1:48482968-48613116 GCF_006229205.1 Suricata suricatta
ACTAGGTTTGGAAATTAGTCTGAAGGGACTTTTGACAATACTGCTACATAATTTCTGCATCCAACAATCTCATTTACTGAAAGCCAACCATGAAAATTTAAAGAGCCAAAAGACATCTGTATTGTTTAACTGCCACTAAGTTCCCGGAATATCACTTAGAATTGTTCCAGAAAGTCGTATTGTCTTAGCAGGCTTACAATATTGAGTTATCACATACAACACAAAGGATTAAGATTTTTAACACAAAATAAGTAAAATAAAGAATTAAGATGAAAGTTGTAAAGAAAATGTTTTGATTCCCTTAAATCACAAAATAATGAAGTTGGCACAAACATATCCCAAACAACTGAACATTTTCTAATAATCATATGCCAAATCTAAGGCAGATAAAACTGTGACATGATTGGAGCCAAGTTCACTGGATATAACCCTTATACACCCTGGAGAAATATTATTTTTTAAGAAAACAAAACAGTATCCAACAAGCATTTTAAGTTCTCATTGCTCCAAACTGGCCCATTCAATAGATATTTAGTAAATTAGTTTCTACAGTAAAGGTTTTCAAGACTTTCCCTCAATTTTGATTATTTATAAACAATGCAAAACACAAATTTCACAACCTTTGTTTTTCATAATCCAAAGCAACATTCACGTAAGAAAACAATAGCTAAATTCAAATTTGAGACTATTCTAAATGAAATGCAGTTTCAGTTCATCTTATCATTTAGAGAGCAATTATAGTTCAGACAAGCCCCATACGATAAGGAAATCTTGTTAGCAGATACATTTCACTCAAAGTATTAAATATATCCCAGAAAACTGGGATTTGTTTAAGATTTCATTTATTTCCACTGATTTGCATCATAAAATCAGACAAGCAGGCCAGTGCTCAGTGTTTTTGTCTGTAACACACAAAAAGCAAGTAAAAATTCTGAGTTTTTTTTTTTAACATCAAAAAAGGAAAGGGTTAGTGAGGGACGGAAAAACCGAACAGGGGCTGCTGTGCTCCTTTCAAGAGAATATTAATATAGAACCTCAATATGTTTAGGTACCAACATAAACACTGGGGGTTCCTGGTTTACACCCCCCAATTCTAGGGGCTCTCCCCACTCTTCTCAATCCCCTAAAGTGGATTAAAAGAAACCCTCACCAACTACCTACCATTTCTCTGCTTCCTCTTCACATTAAGTGGAGGAAACTGGCCTCTATCTTCTCTACTTCCTCACTCACTACAAACAGGCTTTTGGTCCCATCACTTCAATGAAACAGCTCTTCTCAAGGTCATCAATAACCCTCATTTTTTTTTTTTTAAGTCTATAAAGTTCTCTGACCCCCTCCTCCTTTTTTACATCATCTCTTAGCATCCTTTGACCCAATTGATTACTTCCTCCTTAAAACACTCTTCTCTAAAAATCATACAGGGTCCTACCTCACTGTTTATACCTTCTCAGTAGCTTTTCTTCCTTCACCAAACTTCTAAACAGCCTAGTAAGCCAGGGGTCTATTTCTGGCTCTTTCCCCTTTTCATCTTATACTCCTTTCCCAGGTGACCCCATCTAGACTCAAGGCTTTAAATACCATATTATGTGATGACTCTCAGATGAAATCTCTAGCCTGGATCTCCCTAGAGTTCCAACCTCACAGCGACAACCACTTACTACTCCACATCACCACGAGGATATCTAGAAGGTTCAAACCCAACCCTTGATAATACCACCAGGGTCTACTGGCCCCAAGTTGTGTTTCTTAAAAATTTTTTGAGCAGTTCTATTTGTAAGGATTCATATTTCATGACTTTATTTTTTCTTACAGGTCTTCCAAAGAACAATGAGAAAATTTACTTGAAAAAATAATAAAAGTTATTTTTTCATACAATTTGCATATGTATTGGACCCTTTCATAAATTTAAGATGTATTATGAGACCTCAGTGTTTTTCTTTATCTTGACATCTTTTCTAGTTCATCATCCTGGAAATTTTTTCATCATTACTTATCAATTATTTCCCACCATAGTAAAAAAAATTAAATAAGAGAATGGAAGAATACTGGAATTGCCTAGGAGGATGCACTACTGTACCATCCTGCAGGTTTCTTATTGCGTTACCCAAAAAGTATTGCCCCATCTTTCAAAAAGAAGTCTAGAGATACCTTCCTTGTATTCATTTTGGGTTTCTGTGGACATAGTTGAGAATTCAGAATATTTCATTATCCACCCATAATGGCAAAAAGAAGATTGATGGAGAAAAATATTTCACAATTATTAGATGGTGTGTGAACAAGCAGGTCCTAGTAAAATTTCAGATAATGAATCTGCAAATGACAATAATCCTAGAAGAAGTTTCTCAAATCTAAGAAGCAATGAGTCTACAATGTATTTTTTAAGGACAAAAAGGAAATATAGACTTCACAGGGAATGCAATAAGGACTCTATCATTTGGGATGTTACTAGAATGTGGACTATCCCATTTACCTATGAGGATGTGTGCTGGTGTTCTTTCACCTTTTATGATGCTTGTACAGCAAAATTTACTTGATAAACCTCAGAGGTGTATAAATGCTACAGGCAGGTATTTATACAAAGCTATGCAGAAGAGAAGGAAACCAATGATGTAGACATGAAAAAAATCATTGGACAGATCATTCTAATTGGGAATTTATAAATTTAAAAAAAAAATGGTTTTCAGTTGATAATGGTCATCTTTTTTAAAAAACAAAATCATCCGCCATCAAAATTTTCAAAAGTATTGCCTCTGAGAAACACAAGAATCAGAAGTGATGATAAGCCAACGCCTATTAGAAGTGTATTTGAAATCTGAAATTAGTATGTACTCAATGTATACGCTCCAGGTTTATCAATGGCAGTTGATGAGCAGTTAATTGTATTCAAGGACTTTTCCATTGGATATGTATATGCCCTCACAACCAAGAAACAAAATAAACATTTAAGTTTGACTCCCAGTAAGCTATTTTGTGGATATCGACAAACTGACTCTAAAATTTATATGGAGAGGCAAAATATTCAGAATAGCCAATATAATATTGAAAGATAAGAACAAACTAACTGACTTCAAGACTTTTTTTTAAATTATGTTTTTATTTATTCTTGAGACAGAATAAATAAATGCATGGGGGAGGGACAGAGAGAGAGGGAGACACAGAATCAGAAGCAGGTTCTAGGCTCTGAGCTGCCAGCACAGAGCCTGATGTGGGGCTCAAATCCATGAACTGTGAGATCATGACCTGAGCCAAAGTCAGCCGCTTAACCGAGTCACCCAGGCGCCCCTGACTTCAAGACTTTTAAAGCTGTAGTAATTAAATCAATGTGGTATTGATGAAAGACCACACAAATAGATCAATGGAACAGAACAGAGAGCCCAGAAATATACCCACATAAATATAATCAACTGATCCCTGATGAAAGAGCAAAGGCAACACAATGAAGATGGTCTTTTGCAACAAATGGTGCTGGAATAAATGGACATCAATATGAAAAAAACAAAACTAGACACATACCTTAAACTCTTCATAAAAACTAACTTAAAGTGAATCACAGAGCTAAATGCAAAATGCAAAAGTATAAAAATTCTAAAAGACAATATAAGGAAAACAAAACTCTAGATGGATCTTGGGTTTAGTGATGACTTTTTAGATGTGACATCAAAGGCCCAACCCATGAAAGGATTGATTAAACTGAAGAATGGACTTCATTAAATTACAGATTTCTGCTCGGTGAAAGACACTGCCAAGATGAAAAGACAAGCCACAGAGTGGGAGAAAATATTTGCAAAAGACCATTAACCGAACTATACAGAGAACTTTTAAAACTCAACAACAAGAAAAAGAGCCAAAGGCCTGATTAGATTGTCTCACCAACGAAGATATACAAATAGCATATAAGCAAATGAAAAGTTTGACTTCCAACATCATAGGTCACCAGAAAGACAGAAATTAAAACAGTGAGGTACCACTATATACCTATCAGAATGGCCAAAACCCAGAACTCTGTCAACACCAAAAGCTGGTGAGGATGTGGATCAACAGGAATTCTTATTCACCGTGAGGGTGGGACTGTAACAGGGCACAGCCACTTTGGAAGACAGTTTGGACGTTTCCTACAAAATTAACATATTCTTAACCATACAATCCAGCACCATTTCCCTTAACATTTACCTAAAGGAGTTAAAAACTTATGCCCACACAAAACCCAGGACATAAATGTTTATAGCTGCTCCATTCATAATTGCCAAAACTTAGAAGCAACCATGATGTCCTTCAGTAGGTGAATCAATCCACTGTGCACATCCAGACAGTGGAATATTATTCAGCACTAAAAAGAAATGAGCTATCAAGATAAAAAGATATGGAGGGGGCTGCGCCTGGGTGGCTCAGTCAGTCGAGCATGAGACTCTTGATTTTGGCTCAGGTCATGATCCCAGGGTCATCAGATTGAGCCTCCTGTCAGGCTCCGCACTGTACGTGAGGCCTGCTTGAGATTCTCCCTCTCTCCCTCTGGGCCTTTCTCCTACTCCCTAAAATAAGGGGAACCATTTTTTTTAAAGATATGGAGGAACCTCAAATGCATGTTACTAAGGGAAAAAAGCCAATCTGAAAGGCTACATACTGTATGATTCCAACTATGTGACATTCTGGAAAAGGCAAAACTATAGAAGACAGTAAAAAGATTAGTGGTTGCCAGGGGTTATGGGGGAAGGAAAAATGAACAGGCACTGCACAGAATATTTTTAGAGCAGTAAAAATATTCTGTATAATACTATAATGGTGGATACATGCCATTATATATTTGTCCAAACCTATAATATATACAACACCAAGAGTGAACTCTAAGGTGAGCTATGGACTTCGAGTAATGTCAATGTGCATTCATCAGTTGTAGCAAATGCACCAAACTGGTGGGGGATGTTGATAATGGAGGAGGCTATGCATGAGTGGGGACGGGGTATGTAAAGTAGCTCTGTACTTCCTCTCAGTTTTACTATGAACGAAAAACTGCTTGGAAACAAGTATTTTTTAAACCTGAGTTTGCTGTGTTTAAACTCTTACTAAAAATTCTAATGAAGTTGTTTTCATTATTCCTGTATATGTACTTCTGTACATTATTTGTAAAATAACTTAAAAATACAAAGATTCAAAGTACAAAGGGTCCAATGGATTCATATGGTAAATGATGACTATTTTCCTTGGTATGCCCAAACAGAGAGGGCGATCGCAACCCACACTTCCACATCCAACTTCAGGACTTGCCCACTTCGGCAAATAGCACCACCATGCACTTTATTCATGGACACCAAAAAGTGGGGTCATCCTTGACTCCTTCCTTCATACAATTCCAGTCTCTCTGTCAATTTCCACTGGCTTCATTGCTTGAATCTCCACTGCTACCACAGTGATCTAAGCCACCGCCATCTTCCCCCTCCATTGGCAACAGCGTTTGCTGACCTCTCTGTGTTCCACAGAGATGATCAACATTTACTATGCAAAACCCTCCAAACATTTTCCATCAAACCTTTAAAAATCTAAACTCCTTCCTATGGCTAACCAGTCTCCATGTGACCTGGCCCCTGGCTCCTTCTCCAAACATGTTTCTTATTACTCTTCCCCCTTGGCTCACTGTCCTTGAACATGCCGAGTTTATTGTCATCTAGTAGTTCCGCTAGGAAATGTTCTTACAGATGGCCTCTCATGATTTCCTCATCATCACCCTTCAAGTCTCAATCCAATTCACCTGTTCAGTGCGGCTTTCTCTGACTCTCGCCATACCTCATGATGTTCTCAATTGACCAAAACCTGTTTTATCGTCTCCATGCTTATCAATATTATTTTATAAATAACTCAAATAAGCTTATTTATGCACATGTTTATTATCTACCTCTCCTCCCCTACAATCTTCTTAAGGATAGAAACTATCTTGTTCACCACTCCATTCCTGCCACCAAGAACAGGGGCTAGCACTTAATAGGCACTCAGAAAATACTGGTCACTTAATCAACAAAGGTAATCCATGAAAGTTACCATATACTCCTTGCTGAGGCCGAGATGAGAAATCTGGGGTCAGCATGCCCATTACCAGCACATTCCTTACCGAATAAGGTACAGAAATCTTTCTCTATCAACCCAGGGCTCCCATACAGTCTCAGACTCAAACAGACTGACAAACAGTAGTAAAATGTTTAATCTGTGAGGGTCAAACAGGAAACTGCAGATAAGTAAGAGAATAACATCTCTGCCCTCCTCCCAATTCCTTTCCCTGAAGAAAAGCCTATTTATAAATATCAAGCAAATGGAAAACTGCCAAATTTTGATCTCTTTCAATACTCATGTTGGTTTAGTTCCACTGAAATGAGAAGATGTGGCTCAGAACAATGTAGGGGCTGCTGAGGCTCTTTCTCCTCCCCTAACTCAGGACCACACGTGACCAGGCCAGTCTACAGCAAACACAACCCAGTAAGCGCACGGGGCCTTAGAAAGCCTTTGGATCAATCAGCTCAAAAACATCTGTCCTATCAGAAAAACAGCCTATAGCATGTGTTCTACTGGCTGTACGTGACATCCCTATTGTTTTCACTCTCAACGTATTCATTGTTACAAGTATCTAAGTATTTCAAGAAAAAAATATTAGTGTACTGAAAGTATTCAAGACATCTCTTTTGAACTTCTGATTGAAAAGCAACGTAAAACAATAATGCTATGAAGCATATTCGTAAAAAGTGATGCATTAATCAAAACCTGTCAATGACGGCAGCATTTTATGCTTCCCAAAATCAGTGGAGCAAGAACGGAGAGAAGTAGAAGCATGTAAAACTAGTGATATCCTAACAGCGAGGGTAGGTGAAACTTAGAAATCTGTAACCCGATTATCAACACTACCTTGAAATTTAAAACTATAAGAAGTGACTTTTAGCAGCTCCTGGCCAATGAACTCACAAGTGTAGGTAGTGTGCTAAGTGAGGGAGGGGCAAGTCTTGCACTGACACCACAAGGGCCTTTGACCTCGTGAGTTGAGTTTGACAGTAATTCTTGCTACAACTAAAAGCAAAAACCAAAACTGCATTCTAGATCATGAAAACAATTTACTTTATCTTCTGTTTTACTCTTCACTTTTCAGTAAAAATACACTCTCTTGGAAGCACACCTTTCATTTTTAAGATCAGACCCAAAGGAACAAGAGCTGTGTGTCTTCTGTATCTTTGTTTTATTTTAAGCCTTTAAAAAAAAATCCTACCTCCACCTGTATACAGGACAAAGCCGCTGCTATCTATAAAATGTAATATATCAAATTCTACTTTCTCTCCCAACTTAACATTTATAATTCGAAACTAAATTCTGGGTCATAACCCCCATTAAATTCCTCAATCAGTAGACAAAAGAGAAGCATGTCCAGATTCCTACTCAGATTACATCCTGGCCATTTTTAGTCATTTGAAACGTTTTCTTCCCTCCCATCCCAGCTGCTAAGATGAGCCCCTAGGTCCTCTGATTTGCCCTCCTTCTCCTAGTATTAACCTCTTCCTTGCTAAATGCTGGGTTCCAGGGCTATAGGGATTTTGAAAAGGGAATAAAGACTGCAGGACATAAAGGCACTAATCTCTACTTACAGAGAGAAACTAAAAGGTAGTCTCCCCACAGCCCCAAATCAAAGGGTTCCAGTTAAAAGGGTCACTGACTTTGAAAACAAAAAGGAACTTTTTTAGTGATCAGTCTACCTATACCTCCTTTAACAAACAAGGAAACAGAAAACACTGCATGTCAAATTAATTCCCTAATTGAACAATTCCTTAAACTTCCGTATTTTAGATAAAAAGTTATCTACTGGAAAATGCAAAGAACAGAAATTTCACAATGACTTGTTTCAGAAACATATCCCACTCTTCATCTGTTTAGGGGAGTTTCACTGTGAATTTCATTTATATGTAGTGCAAGTGAAAGCATTCAGTCATTCCACAAACATATGTTGAGCGCCTACTATGTGAAAACAGGAGGAGGTACACAATCCCCAGCCCTCAGTGAGCTTACATACTAGAAGGAAAAGAGAAAAGACAATAATCAAAAGAAACGTGCAATAAGTGAAACGTAGCATGTAAGCTGGTAATAAGTGCTACGAAGAAAAACAAAGCAGAGAACAGAAACAGTCAGTAGGGCTGGGGGCTGGCAGTGACTCGAATACAGCCGTTGAGCAAGGCTCCCTGACTGAGAAGGTAACGTGTGAGTAAAGACATGAAGGAGGGAAGGGAACAGCCACACAGATATCTAGAGGAAAAATACTACAGGGAAGGCAAGGCAAGGTCAAAGTCTCTGAAGTAAGGGCCTACTTGGGACGCTCAAGGAAAGGCAAGGAAGGTAACACAGTTGGAATGCATGAGGTGGAGAGCAGCTGGAGAGGAGGTCAGAGGGGTACCAGGAAGCCAGCTCTTGTACGGTCCTGTAGGCCGCTGGCACGACTCCGGGAAGATGGACTTACTCTAAATAAAATGAAGGTCATAAAAGGTAGTGAAGAGGAGAGTGACGTGACCAGACGTAGGTTTAACATGACGACTCTAGCTACTGATATGCGGAAGGCAGATGTGGCATCCCAAGGCCAGCAGAACCATTATCTAAACAAAAGACCACAGGGGCTTAGGCTAGCGGGGCAGCACTGGAATAACAAAAAGTCACTGAATTCTGGACTGAAAGTATTGCCAACAGGATGTGTTGACAAACTGGATGTGGTAGAGAGGAGAGAAGCCTACAAACATACAACGTTTCGTGATCCATACAATATAGATTGTATCACTGTATAGATCATGTACATTATATAGATTATATAGATCATGTACATAATACACTGCATTCATTTGAAGTATACAATTCAAAGAATTCTGACAGCTGTATTTATCTATGAAACTACTGCCAGAGTCAAGGAACAGATCATTTCCTTCACCCCCAAAAGACTTCTCACACTCCTCTGTCAGTCCCTAGGCAAGCACGGGTCTGCCGCTCTCTGGCACTATTAGTGAGCAGTGTTTAGAATTGCATGTAAATGGAATCTTAACAGTACCAAAGTCCTTAGAGTCTGGCATCTTTCATTCAACATAGTAATTCTGAGGTTTATTTATACTGCTGCATGTCTCACTGGGTGATTCCCTTGTGCTCCTGAGCCGTGGGATGGCCCCTATGCAGTCACACCACTTTTTGTTAACACATTCACCCACTGATGAGCATCCAGGCTATTTGCAGTTTGGGTCTGTGATATTGTGGTATAAGCAATACATATTTTGGGGGCACCTGGGTGGGTCAGTCAGTTAAGTGCCAGCCTCTTAATTTCAGCGCAGTTTATGATTTCATGGTTCGGGGGACCGAGCCCCATGTGCTGATGGAGTGGAGCCTACTTGGGATTCTCTCTCCACCTCCCTGCCCCTCCCCCATCCTCTCTCTCAAAATAAATAAACTTAAAAGAAACGAAAGAAATACAGGGGTGCCTGGGTGACTCAGCTGGTTAAGTGTCTGACTTTAGCTCAGGTCATGATCTTGAAGTTTGTGAATTCAAGCCCCATGTCAGGCTCTGTGCTGACATCTTGCTTCAGATTCTGTGTTTCCCTTTCTCTCTGCCCCTCCCCCACCAGTGCAAGGTCTCTCTCTCTCTCTCTCTCTCTCTCTCTCTCTCTCTCAAAAATAAACATTAAAATTTTTTTTAATTTGTTAAAAAAAAGGAAATAAATACTTCCACAACATGAAAGCAATTTTAAGTGTCCATCAATGGATAAGAAGGATGAAGGAAGTGTGGTGTGTATACACAATGGAATATTATTCAGCCATTAAAAAAGAAGGAAATCTTGCCATTTGTGACAACATAGATGGACCCTGAGGGCAATATGCTAAAATAAACCAAAGACAAAAACCATATAATTTCACTTCTATGTCAAATCTAAGCAGAATCGAGCTCAGACAGAGAGAGCAGACTGGTAGTTGCCAGAGGCAAGGGTAGAGAGGTAGGAAAAATGGATGAAGGAGGTCAAAAGGCACAAATTTCTAGTTATAAAATAAATAACTCATGAGGATGTAATGTGCAGCATGATAACTACAGTTAATAACACTGTACTATAGGGTGCCTGGGTGGCTCAGAGTCAGCGTCTGACTCTGGCCCAGGTCGTGATCTCACAATTCCCCCACATCAGACTGTCTGCTTTCAGTACAGAGCCTGCTTCAGACCCTCTGTCCCCTCCTCCACCCACATGTGCTCTCTCACCCTCTCTCAAAAATAAGCATTAAAAAAATAACAATGCTGTACTGCATATTTGAAAGCTGCTAAAAGTAAATCCTAAAGTTATTATCACACACACACAAATTCTATAATTATGTACCATGATAGATGTTAACTAGACTTATTGTAGTGATCATTTTACAATGTATACACAGAGCAAATCATTATGTTGTGCACTTGAGACCAACATTATGTCAATTATACCTCAATTAAAATACACATATTTTGCTCTTCCTCTGGTTCCTGGCGCAAAGCTCCTAAAACCCTTAGAATCTTTTGAGTGATAATGGTGACGGGAACAGCTTTTGTTACTCATAATAAGCCCCTTTTCAACCATATCTGAGTTTATGTTAATTAAATGGCTGCCATGGGCTCCTTGACATCTACAGATTGAGGGCTGGTTAGCAGACTAACCAACTATGTAACGAAAGGGTTGAAACTACCAGCCCTACCCCTGACCTCGGGGGACAGAGACTGGGCTGCACCACCAATGGTCAATGATTTAATCAATGGCGCCCACGTCACGGAAGCTTCACAAAAACCCTGTGTGCTGGGGTCTGAAGGATTTCCAGGCTGGTGAACATATCCAGTGCCAGCAAGTGGTGCACCCGCAACTCCAGGAGAAATGAAGCTTCTGCACGAGGGGTGCCCAGATCTCTCCCACCTCTTCACCAGGCTGCTCGTGTTTTCTTTATTATACACTTTAGAAGTCAGTAATAAAAGCATTTCACTGAGTTTTATAAGCCATCATATGGCAAACTATGGAACCTGAGGAGAGGAGGGTTAAAAACCGTCAATTTGTAGCCAAGTTGGGCTGATGTGTGGGTAACCTGGGGACTCACTACCTGTGACTCTTTAGTAGGGGGCAGTCTTGTTGGACTGAACCTTTGACCTGGGGGTCTGTGCTAACTTGTAGGTAGTGTCAGAAACAGAATTAAATTGCAGGACTCACTCACATCTGATGTCTGCAGAGAATTAGAAAAGTGCTTGATGTGGAAAACCCACGTTTGGTATCAGAAGTGCTGTGAGCAAAAGAGATCTCACTAGTAATGGGTTACCATGGGTAAAGCTGACAGCAACATTTACAGACCAGTTTTTGAGTGAACATAGGTTTTCATTTCTCTCGGGTAAATATCTAGGAATGAAACACCTGGATTATATGATTAGGTGTATGTTTAACTTTTTAAAAGAAACTGAACAGTTTTCTAAAGTGGTTATAACATTTTACATTTCCACCAGCCACAGAGGACCATTCCACATCTTCGTCAACACTTGGTATTATCAGGCTTTTTAACATAGCCATTCGAATGGGTATATATAGGTAGTATCTCATTATGGTTTTAATTTGTATTTGCCTGATGATTAATGACACTGATTGTCTTTTCATGGGTTTATTAACCATTCATATATCTTTTGTTTTAAGAACCTAATTGCTGGAACTTTAAGTTTCTTTGTATTTTATCTTATTTTATTTTTCTCCCATACTGCCAGTTTTTAAGTTTCGTTTTAAAAGCATGTATTAATTTCTTACATACAGTGAAGTGTCTTTCTGGGCTTATTCAGATGTGTTAATTATTCCTCAGTATTATGCCATTTAAGTTGTTTAAATAAAAAATGGTATTTGGTAATGTTATTTCCCCCTAATTATTGTTCACTGAAAACTTTGTTTTTACCGTTTATTTCTTCTTCCTAATTAACTAAAATTTTCTGGTCAAATTTCGGACGACATTTGGGATGCTGGCACAATTAAGGTTCACCAACTTTGGAAGCACACAGTCTTTATTCTGTCATCACATCTAGGATCATAGTAGAACTTTCTATTTGAACCTTTTTTATCTTTCAGTAAAATTTTATAATTTTCTTTATTGATTAGCCTTATTTTTTTCCATTAAGGTATTCTTTGATGTAATAGTAAACGGAATATTTTCCCACTACATTACCTTATTATGTTATAGAAAAGTCACTACCCTTATCTTTTACCCACCTCTCATAGGAATTCATATCTATTCTAAGGTTTTCATTTTCTCTCTTGTTTCTAGGTATAAGCATCCTGCCTGCAAATAATGGGAACTGTATCTCTGTTTCCATAAGTTCTGCTTCCAATTTCTGTTACATTTTATTATGTTGTCTTGAAAGTGGCAAAAACAAAAACAAAACGAAAGTTAACTAATGGTAGTATTACAGAGGCTTTATTTGATTCTATTTTCACAGAAATGTCTCAGGCATTTCATTAAATAGCATGATATTGACTATTGGTTTGGATAGAATTTTTTTTTAATTTTAACTAATCTTCATCCTATTAAAGACACTCGGCAAAGCGTAAATATTGAGTTTTATCAAACTCTTCTGGCATCAGTAGAGATAATCATGTAGTTTTTCATATTTGACCCCCTATCCACACATCTTTTATTCAACAGAGAAATTCTATCTGATTATGACATACTGTTCTTTGAATACCCGGTTGAATCGATTTGCTTGAATTTCGTATTAGCTTCCCATAACTGAACTAGGTCTATAATAGGTACTTTTTTGGTCTGTTGTCAAATCTGATATTGGCACAGAATGAACTGGGTAGCTGGCCACATGTATATAGGTATACTATGTAACAGTTTAATATAGAAAATGATTTCCTGGAAAGTCTGGAAGAATGTGTCCATAAAACTATTTAGGTTCTTGTTGTGTTGGTTTTGAGGAAGCAGGTTTGTAGTTCTCATAGTTAAAGAAATAGACAAGTTATTTGACTATACAACTATCTAATCTCCCAGAAGGTATTTATTGAGTACCCATACATGCAGCAGTCACTAGAGTTTCAATGGTGGGCAAAACAGCCATCACTGCTGCCCTCAAAGAGGCTGGGGGAAAAGAGACACAGAGTCACAATCACTGGTAACAGTATTAAGTTTATGAAGGAAAGGTGTTGGGAACTATGAGCATATATGGCATAAATGCCCAAACTAAGTCTGTGAAGATTAAGAGATAGTTTCCTCAAGGGCATGAAATTTTGAGTTGAAACTTAAAGCTGATAGAAGTTAACTGTTTAAAACAAGGGAAACAGCATTCCGAGCAAAATAAGTTGGATGCACAAAGGTCCTACCGTGAAAGAAGACTGTGTGTGAGACAAACAGAAAGCTCGGTCAGCCCAGAGTGCCGGAACCAAAGGTGTAAGGCCACAGGACCGGAGAGGCAAGCAGACATCAGATCACACAGGAATTGAAGGCAAGTAGGAGGTACTTTTACTTTAAAAACAATGGAAGCTAGTTAAGGGAACTTCAAATAGAGGAGCCACAATCACATTCTTCTACTTTGCTAGCTGATTTTTATGGCTTACATTTGCTAGGAAATGTTAGATTTCATCAAGATGTCTAAGAATAGCACCACAAAACTTGCAAAGCAGTCTCATAATTTTTTCGATCTCTTCCCAATTTATAGTATTCCTTTTTAGTTTGTAAAGTCATTTCCTTTTCTTTTTTTCTTTTTTTTTTTTCTTTTTTTTTTTTGATTTGGTACAGGTTCCTGTATTTTATTGGGATTTTGTAAGAAATCCACTCTTGGCCCCTAGTTTCACTTGCTCAGTAAGAACAATCAACGTAAAAATTCCTGCCTACTTCTTTGGAGGTAGTGAGCAAAAAGACCTCTTCGTGATCTTGAGCACAAGTTCCTCACTAAATCTTTCTCCTCTTGGGCTTTCTTTTGTCCTGTTCTCTTTGATTCTCCCTCATCTACATTAACCTCCTTATTTTTTGGTCTGTGCCAAAATCGCAGATCACCCTCAAATCAACAAAAAATAAAGAAATACAGGGGCACCTGGGTGGCTCAATCGGTTAAGCGTCCGGCTTTGGCTCAGGTCATGATCTCACAGTTCGTGGGTTTGGGCCCCGTGTCGGGCTCTGTGCTGACGGCCAGCCCGGAGCCTGGAGCCTGCTTCTGATCCCATGTCTCCGTCTCTCTCTGACCCTCCCCTGCTCGCACTGTCTCTCTCTGTCTCTCAAAAATAAATAAAAAACATTAAAAAAAAATTTTTTAATAAATAAATAAATAAGAAACACACAACTACTGCATTTGTGACTCTCCTATGGTCACTGTAATATATTACAGCAGTGCTTCTAAGAGATTGTCCTGTATCAGAAGTCCCCGCAACAGGCTTTGATGTTCCCTTAAAGATTAAAGAAAAAAAGAGAGGCACCTAGGTGGCCCAGTCGGTTAAGCATCTTGACTTTGGCTCAGGTCATGCCTGCTTCACAGTCTGTCTCCCTCTCTCTCTGCCCCTCCCCCGCTCATACTCTGTCTTTCTAGTTCTCTCTCAAAAATAAACATTAAAAATATGTTTTAAAGAAAAAAGGGTACCTGTCCGGTCAACGTAAAACTCACAGTCCTACGTTTGCATCATAACGTCTCTTAAGAGTATGTAAGAAGAGGTCACACAATAACATTTTCAGAGGACAGTAAGATTTCAGTGCATGTGAATGTGTACACACAGAAACTAATCCAACAGAATTAACACATCAATACTTGGCTACTGTCATGTCCAAATGGAACAGTTACAGAGAGATCTTTAGGAGAAGTTATCAATTCTCAAAACAGATTTCAGATTAAAATTTTGCAATGAGGCAGTCAATTGTTTCAAAATGCCAAAATGTATTGATGCCAAATGCCTTCACTGCACTTTAATTCCCAAATAGAATCCCTTATGGCTACATACTTTGACTACCTAAAAATTGCACCACATCTCCAGGATTGGAACATCACTGCAGTTAGTGCTAACTATACTCAGTTTACCTCCTGTCTCTCTCATCCCTTCCCTCTGTCTCTCTCATCCCTTCCATGAAAGGGGAATTTGGGCGAAGTAAGCAAGGTCCTCTCTTTATAGGAAAATGAGAAATCAACAGTTTACAGCTTTGCTCAGAAAAGAAAGGCACGGTAATCTCTCTCTCCTTTCTGTAAGCAAAGACTATCCCTCCAGAGCAAAAAATGATCATTTCAGTATGTCTATAATTGGCTATTCTTAGGAAATGGAGTAATACTTCAGAATCCCTGTTGTGAGCTAAGAAAGTAATCCTGGGGAAATATTCATTATCCATCCATTCTCATTTCCGTTTAACCAGTTGGGGGGGGGGGGCGTGGACTGACAATGGCGGACAGGCAGAGAGAAGAAACTACTGTTACAACGCACTGCCCTGGCAATTAACATCAGGTTTATTTCTACTATGTGTTTATTTTCTCTGTAGAAGATGTACAAAAATAGAGAAGAAAATGCTGGAGAATAAAAACCACCCACAATCCCACTATTCAGGGGCAACATTATCTGGGATGATTTTCTCCTGTTCGTGCCCTACTCCCCAGTCCCCAGGGGAATGCGGCTGCTTGACTGTATCGCCCACCTCCACCTTGAAAACACCTCTTTAAATGTTATGTCTCTTTCTTTATGAGGGACAAAAATCTCGAGTAAAATATCATTCCTGCAATGCTCTTCGTTATAACACTTTCAGGAAGACTGGTATCAAAAAGCAAGCCTTATGGAACATCATAAATGAAAGAGGGTAATTTTTTGAAAGTCTATGATACTGTATACAAATTTATTTTAAAGATTTAACAATCTACAGAGTTTTGGCTATTTTCTAGAAGGAGATACATTACAAAAAGTATTTCAAGAAGATAAAGAATATCTGAAGAGACCCAAAGCCAGAGATTGAAAAAGAATAAGTCACTTATCTATATACCCTGAAAGTTATTTAGGATGAGCTCATTTTTAGAGGTTAAAGCCTAAAATAATCCTTATATAAAGGTAATCAGCTCATTCTATAGACTGACATAATTCTGATAATAAAACATAATAAAAATAGCCTCTCTAAATATAAAAGCTAAACCAATTTCACTTATGCAGATATACTTTTCTTTTAAAAAAAATTAGCAAACTGAATGTAGATATTAACAGAATTGATTGAAAGGAATAATATATCTGTAAATAATTTACCCAGAATTTCCAAGTTATTCTGGATGGATATCCTTCCAACTATTTAGAAATTATAACCCCAAAATGCTGCAATGATGGAAAATATAGTCCATCCTCAAAATCTTCTAGATGGTCTTTTCTTAACATTAGACGACTTAAGGACTGAAGCCTACACAACGCACACCCTAAATGTAATACAACACTTACAAAGAATTCACTTCCCGCCCTAACACAGATGAAACGCGGGTACTCAGGACGCACACCTTATCTGCCACGCTACTGTGAGGTCGCTCTCATCAGTCACCATCAGCCACTCCTTTCTTTGGCCCAGGCACCTATGTCAGCACTGATCCTTTTACATCCAATATGTCACATTATTGCCACCTGCTTAGGCAAAATGTTCTTTTAAGCAACTAATGTAACATTTAAAAATGCATTTGGGAGCGCCAAGATGGCTCAGTCAGTTAAGCATCTGACTTTCGCTGGCTTATGATCTCACCACTTATGAGTTCAAGCCCCAGGTTGGGCTCTGTGCTGAAAACTTAGAGCTTGGAGCCTGCTTCAGATTCTGTGTCTCCGTCTCTCTCTGCCGCTCCCTCACCTGCATGGTCTTGGTCTTTCTCTCTTTCAAAAATAAACATTTAAAAAAATGTTTTATTTTAATGCATTTGGATTGGGGTGCCTGGCTGGCTCAGCCAGTAGAGCGTGCAACTCTCAATCTCAGGGTTGTGAGTTCAAGCCCTACGCTGGATATAGAGTTACTTAATAAAAAATAATTAACAAAATATATTTGAATCCTAATATTGTCAATCATTACTTTAAAAGAAATAAGGGTTACCTCTATGAAGAAACATCACTAGCGTTCTGAGCAGGCATGTAACCAGGCCTATGATGTTAGTCTCATCCCTACTAACAGATGAGGGAAAGAATACAGATGTACCACCATACCCAGATCATTTTTCAGTTAAAACAACTTTTCTTACCGTTATACAAGAGAATACTGACAAGGCTGCCCTTACAACCTCGGGGACACTGGTGACAAGTAATGTTAAAGGAGAAGAATGGACTGAGGTCCGCCAGTCACTTCAAGTCCTCAGTAGTAGTTTGGGTAAAGAAAGGACCTTTCTAGAGTAATCATGCTACACCAGGTACAAGGCCTATTCTAACATTACAACTTTAATCCTGGGGCACCTGGGTGGCTCAGTTAAGCATCTGACTCTTGATTTTGGCTCAGGTCATGATCCCAGGCTGGAGGGATCGAGCCCTGCACTGGGCCCTGCGCAGACAGCGTGAAGCCGCTCGGGATTCTCTTTGCCCCTCCCCCCTCTCTCTGCCCTTCCCCCGCTCATGCGCTCTCTCAAAAATAAATAAATAACAATAACAACAACCACAAAACCCTGAATCCTTATTCTTATATACATCCTCAAGAAATATTTGAGAAAATTAGTCAGCTTAGCTGTGTATGTTCACAGAGAAAATCAACAAAGAGCCCAGGTAGGACTCCAGTACAGAGAACCCCCTGAAGTCCTCTGATTGCCTTCTCTCCACACAACTGCTTTAAAAGACACGTCTTGCCTCTATTTCACTCCAACTGACGAAAAGGATTAAAAGCATTATTTGCTCATGCTTTACCAGTTTTGGTCTACTTTAAATATAGTGGATACTACCAAAACTGGCACCAGACCTACCTCCTATTATAGCTTATTTTCATTTTTAGTCACTTCAAGTTCCACTACCCATTTATGTGAACCTACTAAAATGCTACATTCACATGTTTTAAAAGGAAAGACTTAAAAGCCTATTTTCAGTTACACTTCTAACCCTATTAGAATCAGTGTGAATACACTGACGAGAGAATTGTCCTTCCACAATCAACATGAACAAAGAAAGAAAAAGTATTCTGTGAGCTAAGCACTTACACCTTAAATACAGAAAAATAGTAGTTCTCACATTTACTTAGGGGATGGAGCACCAGAAACATTTATGAAACTTTTACATGTGTAATTTTTTTAAGAATATTTAATTTTAGGGGCACCTGGTTGGCTCAGTTAAGAGTCCGAGTTTGGCTCAGCTCACAATCTCACAGTTTGTGGGTTCGAGCCCCACATCAAGCTCTGTGCTGAGAGCTCAGAGCCTGGAGCCTGCTTCCAATTCTGTGTCTCCCTCTCTCTCTGCCTCTGCCCCGCTCATGCTCTGTCTCTGTCTCTCTCAAAAAGAAACATAAAAAAAAATATTTAATTTTATGTATCTGGGGCTCATGTAATTAACAGGTTTCAGTTATTTAATAATAGTTATAGAAGAAGACATAAATTTAATCAGTTTTCTAAAATCTGGAAAATAATTATTACTTCATTAATTTAATATTATGCTATAAGCAAACTCACTTATTTTGGCGATCATTTCACCCCCCTCCCCCAGGATGGCTATGCACAAAAGACATATAATAATAAGTGTTGCGAGGATATGAAGAAACTGCACTCCTCATACGTGCACTGCTGGCGGGAATGCAAGATGCTGCAGCCACTCTGGAAAACAGTCTTAGCAGGTGCTCGAATAGACGCACCATATTACTCACCAATTCTGCTGCTAGGTGTAAATCCAAGAGGACAGAAAACACATATTCACATACAAACTTATATACAAACGTTCATAACAGCATGATTCATAATACTTAAAAAGTGGAAATGCAAAGGTCCATCACTGGTGAATGGATGGACACTGTGTGGTAAGGCTACATGATGGGATATGAGCCCACCATAAAAAAGCATGAAGAGCTAATACATGTATGACACACAGGAGCCTTGGAAACATGCTAAGTGAAAGGAGCCCAGACACAAAAGGCCACATGTCCTAGAAATCCACATGAAATGTCCAGAAGAGGTAAACCAACAGGGACAGACAGTAGATCACCAGTTGCCAGGACCTGAGCAGAGATAAGAAAGGCAAGTTCCGCTAGTGAACATGGGTTTCTCCATGGGGTGTAAAAAGACTCCTGGAATTATCGATTAGTGATAGCCACACAACTTTGTGGATATCCTAAAAGCCAATGAACTGTACACTATTAAAAGGTAAATTTCACTGTATATAATTATAGCTCAATTTGTTAAAGTAATGGATAAGCACACAAGAAGTACAGGTAGTGACACTGAGATATTAAGTAAAGGCTATTTTAAATACTTTATCATGAAAACTTGCCTACCTATATGTCTGGTAGGTATGTTTTTATGACAAAACATTTTTATTAAAAATAATGTCACAGCTAGTAACCAATAACTTTTACCATGTTTCAATGCATCCATCAAAAATTTAGATTAAAAAAGTCTTAAAAAGAAGTGTTGCAAATTAAAACAAAACCAAGTATGGGATTATCCCAATTACCCACACTATTCCCACAGGGTGGGTCATGAATCGTGGGTAAATTTTGAGCACTCTAGGAGATCCTGATTCCAGACTTATTTACACAAGGCAAATACCATAAATTTTTGACTCAAATATCTACCAACAAGTCAATGACTGTTTATTTTTATTCTGTACCACAACACATGTCTCACACCTAATGTTTAAGCTTTTGCTAGGTCTCAATTCTATCAATTCCCTTCTGGAAAAAAAATTCTATGGGAACTCAGAACAACTGCATGGAATAACTTAAGATCTTATTAACTCAAGTTAATATTACTGGAGGACTGTATGAATTATTACTACATTAAAATAATGTGTGAATTATTAATATACTAAAATAATCTTATTATTCCTACTACACAGAGTAACCCATTTTAGTTCTAGCCAAGTGCACTGAATTGCCAAGCCAGAATCTGCCTTGGTCTAAAGTCAACAACGATTCTCAAGGCAGTTATGTCCACAATATTGTGAGGAATACAAAGATATTAGCCCCCAGACTCAAGGAATCAACAGTATAATACAAGATTAAAGTGAGCAGGTAATAGAAACTGGGGACAGACTTCAAATGTTGGGAATCTTATAGTGAGGAAACCATTAAGTGGTCTGAATCATCTACCCCTGCGTTAGGCAAGGAGAGTATAGGCATAGCAACACCAGCCAGGAGACTCACCCAAAAGTCTGGATGATGAAGATGAAGACTACATTAAATACTGACAGGGGAAGGACAGAGGAAGAAAGGTTCTTGTGTCTTATTTACAAGGTAGAGTCAACAGGATTTGGGTGGCTGCATAGAGAGAAGGCAAGGTCACTTAGAAGTTAGGGCTTGCATAGGCTTTGAAAGCACATTCCTGGGTTAGAGGTTTGGCTCTGACTCATTTCAGCTGTTTATGTCAGGCAATGACTTCATCTCTACCGTTTCCATTTCCTCGTAAAATGGAGGAAATAACAGTGCCTACATATCATAGGGTTGTTGTGAGGGCTGAATACATGTAAAGCCTACTATACAGGATGACAAGGTTAACAGTTATCTCATGGACCACGGTAAGAAACACAGGAAAAACTGTAAATGGGGAGAAGCGTGGAGATTAGCTAAGCATACTATATTTCCACTTGGGCCCCACAGATAGAATTTGTAAGTCTAGAGAATGGTGAATACCACAACAGGATTTGTGAGAGTAAATTAAATTAAAATATAACTAGGGGTGCCTGGGTGGCTCAGTCGGTTAAGCATCCAACTTTGGCTCAGGTGATGATCTCATAGTCCATGGGTTCGAGCCCAGCATCAGGCTCTGTGCGGACAGTTTAAAGCCTGAAGCCTGCTTCAGATTCTGTGTCTCCCTCTTCCTCTGCCCCTCCCCTGCTCACTCTGTTTCTCTATCTCTCTAAAAATAAAATAGAGACATAAAAATATTTTTAATAAAATAAAAAATAAATAATAATAAAATGTAACTAAAAGTTTCTAGCTATGAAAGGCCTTGAACACCATGCTAAGGATTTGGACTTCATAAGAAATCTACTGTCTCCTATCTACAAAGTTTGGAGTTCATCTAACATATCATGCTATTTATTTTCCATATATGAAAACTAAGACCAACCAAATGAAGAGCCATCCCCAAAGTCACACCACTCACTGATATACATAGTATAAGCACATCAATAAATTAAATGCTGGCTCTCTGCTCCTCCCCATTCAAATGACAGCCACATCTTCTGATACAATACCAGCCAAGTCCCCAAGACATGACGGTGAAGGCTGGAGTAAACAGATCAGGGTGCCTGATCACCAGGGCTGCTTTTAACTCTGGCAAAGTAGATACTGTTGCCACCAATTATCCCTTCATTCTCCTCAACTATATGGTCTACACGTTCCAGGATGATTCCACCCATCGCAAATTGAATGGCACAGTTAAACTGAGAATGGGGAAACTTTTCATCAATGGACAGCCCATCTCCATCTTCCAGATCACAACAACATCAAATAGGGCGATGCTGGTGCTGAGTATGTGCTCGAGTCTTCACCACCCTTCACTTGAAGGGTGGGCCCAAGAGGGTCATCATCTCTGCCTCTTCTCCTGATACCCCCATGTTTGTGATGGGCATGACCCATAAGAAGTTCGATTACTCCCTCAAGATGGTCCCTCCTGCACCACTAAAGGCTTGGCTCCTCTGGCCAAGGTATCCTTGATAACTCTGGCATCATAGAAGGAGTCATGACTCCACACCATCACTGCCACCCAGAGGGCCATGGACGGCCCCCTCTGGAAAGCTGTGGCATGACAGCCACCCAAATCATCATCCCTGCTTCTACTGGCACTGTCACAATGTAGGAAAGGTCATGTGTGAGCTGAACAGGAAGCTCTCAGGCATGGCCTATCTGTGTCCCTACTCCCAATGTGTCAGTCATGGATCTGAACTTCTGCCTAGAAAAAGCCGCCAAACCCAATGATATCAACAAAGTGGGGGAACAGGCACCAGGGGGCTCCCTCAAGGGCATCCTGGGCCACGCTGAGGACCTGGTTCTCTCCCCTGCAATCTTAATAGTGACACTTGCTCTTCCACCTCCGACGCATGGGCTGGCATTGTTTTCAGTGACCACTTTGTCAAGTTCATTTCCTGGTATGACAAATTTGGCCCAGCAACCAGGTGCTGGGCTGTATGGTCCCCATGGCCTCAAGTTAGAGGCCCCTGGACCACCAGCCCCTGCAACAGCAGGAAGAAGAGAGGCCCTCAGCTGCTGGGGAGTCCTTGCACCAATTCACCCCCCAATACAGTGAGACTCTTCTGGCCTCTACAGAGTTTCTAGCCCAGACCCTCCTGGAAAAGGGAAGGGGCTTGGGGAGTGCTACACCTTGCCATGTACCATCAATAAAGTATACTGTACCCAGCACCCCCCCAAAATCAAATGCTATTCATACTCTTCATGTGCTTAACAAAACTGAATCCTTAAATAAAACTTCCTTCTATCTCCATCCTTATGGTAATAGAAAATTTGAAAATAGTTGGATAAAAATTAAAAGGATTCAATGCAATGTAGTAATGATGGTTTTCATCATTTCAACAAATATCATTAAATTTCTTCCTTGAAAAATAAGCAATTACAGAATTTTAGGAAAAAATTATTTCACTGATGATATGATAAATTTTTATTTATCTTATTTTGAAATTAAAATTTTCTAGCATAATTGACATGACAAAAATTTTTTTAAGTTTGTTAATTTTTGAGAGACAGAGAAAGTGGGTGGGGGAGGGGCGGAGAGAGAGAATCCCAAGCAGACTCCATACTGTCAGCATGGAGCAGATGTGGGACTCGAACTCTCAACCCGCGGGATCATGATCCACGCCGAAACCAAGAGTCGGATGCTTAACCAACTGAGCCACCCAGCCCACCCCAAGACATGACAAATTTTAAATCTGAATGTGTCCTTAATGATCATTTTAAAATTGCTTTTAGTCAAGTAAATATATTTCCTAATATACACATTGTTACAGAAATGTAACGTTTGTTCTCCTCATTTTGAGAAATATAGACAGTAACAGTTATAAGAAACTTCCTTTTCTATAGTCCTCTGTAAGACCCCAGTTCACAGAGACACTGTATGAATTAATGGAGTATCTAGAAGACTCTTTAGTAAACCTCTAAATGCCAGTAATGACCACTACTTTTCCTCTTTCCTTGTTGTTTTTATAATTCCCTCCTCTCCGTGCACGCAGCCTTCCTTCTCGGCCCACTTCCGAGGTAAGCCTCATAGGGCGCTGCCAGAATGCTCTCCCCCAGAACAAAGTTTCTCTCTCCGTACTCAACAAGGCACCATTACTATATTCCGTGCTAAAACACCTCAACTCCCGTCAAAAGCAAAGCTATATGAGCAAAAAATAAGACCAGCCAATGAGTAAAAGTTTCTGTAGATATCATAACCAGAACAATATAACAAATTCTGTGAGATGTCAAGGCCCTTGGAATCCTAGCTTTTAGTTTAAAAATAAGTTACACTTTATAAAGAAGCTGGAATGCTTTAATGAAAGAATCTCCTTCTGGATCCATAGTATCATAACAACTATCTTCATTTAGTGCTTGAATCAAAGTAAAAGTATGTTTTTAATTTACTGCACACCATTAATCTAAGAATATGAATACCAAAGTTTACTAACTTTTGTGCAGCCTAATTTAATCATACCCACACATTAATAAATATTTAATTATTCTTTTTGTTTTCATTTCAGACAAATTATATTGGCCTTGATGTCCATTCAATTTTAAGATATTTCACTTTATTTCTGAGAAAAGCCCATGTTGTGGCTTGCAACATCTCTCATTACTGAGGAAGAAAACTGCTGAGCCAAAAGAAACTAATTACAAAGAGATGATGTAGTATATAGAAATGACCTATGGGTATACATTTTCAGTTTTTGGTCCTGTAAGGGAAAATGGAACAGATTATTTTAAGTACTAAACAGTGAACTTTTAGCCTTAGTGGATCATCCCACTGACTACCATCTATTCAATCAAAAGAGGAGACCTTTTAGGACAAAGAAACCTGCCTTTTCTTACACCAGGACAGGAAGCATCAGGAGTGCTTTACTTTGCATTTAAAATGGCCATGCGTCTAAATTGGGCCAAGAAGCACTCTGACAGAAAAGTTTTTTTTTAAATTGATAGATTTGGGCGCCTGGATGGCTCAGTCGGTTGAGCGTCCGGCTTCACCTCAGGTCATGATCTCATGGTTTGTGGGTTCGAGCCCCGCGTTGGGCTCTGTGCTGACAGCTAGCTCAGAGCCTGGAGCCTGTCTTCGGATTCTGTGTCTCCCTCTCTCTCTGACCCTCCCCTGCTCATGCTGTATCTCTCTCAAAACTAAATCAGACTTAAAAAAATTTTTTAATAAAAAATAAAAATTGATAGATTTGACCTGAAAGAATTCAATCAAGAACTGAACAAAAACAAAAAATCTGTTTCATAACAAACACGAAATGCCAATAGAAAATTAGATTTGCATACACCCAAGTGAAATTTACTTTATTGATATAACATTTTTCACTAAATCAAAGTGCCAAGACATGTAATGCTAATATGGTTTAACCAATTTTGGGTCGGGGGGGGTGACCTTGGTATGACTTACCACAACAAAATCAACTTTTCAGTAACACAGATGGTAGACTAGACAGTGCCAATGTTTTAAGCTCGGAAAATGCTTTTAATTTTTTTTTTATTTCCCCATGCTGTGCTTACTGCTCTACATATGTCTCTGACTGCCAAAGAATTGTTAACTAATCGGCATGAGATTCATTCTGTTAGTACACAGCTGGGTACTTTAGTCATATAACATCTGCTTCTCGACATATCTTCTGCCTTTTCTTCATCTACCTCAAAACTGTTTCTGAAAATTGTCACATTAAAGCATTCATGCTTCTCAATATTTGGAACTTGAACCTGATCATCATCACTATGTTTATTACTATCTTACAAAATTATCAGTGGCTTCTGAATAACTAAAAACCCTTCAGTGAACCTAAGCTGTGAAAAATCTGGCATGAGCATCCATTTGTAAAGCACAGGTGAGCCAAAGAATGAAACTTAATAAGAGCCATGCAATAAAGACATTACTCGTTACATATAGATCTCTAAGCTCTCTGAGTGTAGCTCTAATGGAAAAACAATTGATGCTTCAAAATGTGAATATTAAAAAGAAAAATTGTATGATGCTGACACAGGAAAGAACATACCACATTCTACATTCAAGACTCAGATCTTCTATACACTTTACTTTCTAATATAGAGAGACTAATTAACCAGGCCCTGAGTCCCTTTGGATGAGGGTTACTCCAGCATCCTAGCAACAACACACAGAAATGTGAGGCTCAAACACAGACATTCAGCTCACGTTGCACACTATTCCAAGTGCTTTCAAATGGGTTGGAAGTCAGTGAATATCCCTGTATAGGAATAATATACAATGGTAGTTAGAGCTAAGGTCAGTCTCTAAAATGTGAATCAAGTAGAGAACTAATGATAGTATATAATATAAACACCCCGAATACCACTGTTTTCTAGAGCAAATCCCACTCTAGAACCCACTGGGCACGAGGGACACGTCCCCCATCACTCGCAAAGCAGCAGGAGTTCCAGACTCCACTTTCTCTTTCCTCCCCCGCCAGCCAAAACCAACAGGGTGAGCAGGGGGAAGGAGGTCCAATAATTGTGAATAGTTCCACCTCCAGGAAGCTGTGTGGTAGGAGGCAGATCTAAAGAAGATCCTGTTGTTCTGAGTCTCATGAGGGGGCAGGGGAGGTCCCCAACGTAAGATACTAGGGGAGAAGTAGTGGCTTTGAGAACACGATCAACCTTTGGTGTTGAAGCTGAAGCTTTTGGTCTCTCTCAAAACACAGCAACACCTCGAACTATCTGAAGGACTCCAGTGACGCTATAAGGGTGTGTTGCTGTCTCTCTAGGGGTAATTGTGGTCTCTCGACTTTTTTGTTTGCTGTATTGGCTGCGGGGGATGGAGTGGGGGGTGAAGGATGCAGTCAGAAGCTATAGCAGTTTTTGTAAGCATGCTTAAGCCAAGGAGATAAGAAAAAAATGACTGAATAGCTGTTTTGCAAAATGTTAGCACCTAGATCATTAATTCTACAGGAAGGACATAACTGATCTACTCTTGGCTTTACCTTGAGAGGGACGAAAACTATGGAGCTGGCTCTCTTGTTCACTGCTTCAGCCCAATGAAAGGATAAGCGGTTTTCAATGCTCTGCCCTCACGCGCAGCAGCCACGCAACTACTGCGGAAGGTACGTCTCTAATTTCATGGGAGGGACCAGGATGCCCATCCCTCGTGGAGGTGGAAGATGAAGAAGGGTTACTGGTCTGACGCCCCCCACCTCGCAGGCATTCTCGGAGCTGGGGTAACGGCGGGACTGTGGTCAGGACAGCAGTGAAGCTATTACCGCAGTCCACGCCTCCTCGCTGTCTCCAGCTCCTGACATGACGCCGGAGACTTCACAGGTAGCCTGCGACTATGCGAAAAAGAACCTTAAGTCATTGAAGACTATTCGCCAGACTTCTTATGTGAAGCCATTTAAAATCTTTCTTTGCTTGAACCTTTGTTAGTCAGTCTTTCTTTTGCCTATAGCTAAATATAGTGCCATCCAATATGACTGTCATCTATAAAGGAGCACTACAAAACCCTCTTCCTACATTATGTAATTCTCACCGCAATCCCCTAAAGTAGGCAATGTTATTAGCCACATTTTAAAAAAGAGATTTATAGAGATCATCAAACTTGCCAAGAGTTGGGTAAAAGGCAAATTAGAACTTAAACCCAGATCTGTCTGCTGTCCAAGTCCATGTTCCTGCTGCTACCTTGATGACCACCATCAATCGCTTCATTCTTATGACTGAGGAGAAACTAGAGTCAAGCCAGGCCTGGGTTTAAATCCTGACTCTACTACTTACTATGTATCACTGGGCAAATCAACTTCAGTTTTCTGAACTCTAAAATGGAGAGAATAACATGTCCTTCCAAAATTGTTGCGGCAATTGCATTCAATTGTTTCCAAAAATAACTAAGCGTGTTCCCTGGCATAGGAGACGTCCAAACCTCAGTTTCCCTTCCCCCTCTCCATTCAATCATTTAAGTGCTCTGTGCAACGCATGGAGAGACAGCAGAGTCCATTTGTGTTCTCACAAAGCTCACGACCAAGTGACGTGACAAATAACACTGTATAGTCATCTTGGAGGCTTGCATATGATGCTGGGAAGCACAGAAGAGGAGGAGGTGTCATAAAGTGACTGGAGGAAATGACCTGGGAACAGGCCTAAAGAAGCCTGCCCTGCGATGAGAAAGGGCAGGCAACAGCACAAGTGTGCTCTAGGCAGAGGGAACAGTATGTGCAAAGGCACAGAGGGAAGAGAAAACAAGATACTTTTCAGGAACTATGAGTCACTCAATACAGGTGGGCTCATACTGAAGAGTGACAAGAGAAGGGGCCCAAGACTTAGACAAGGAATAGATTATAAAAAATCCTTCTATAGGGACAGCTGGGTGGCTCAGCTGAGCATCTGACTTTGACTCAGGTCCTGATCTCACAGTTCATGAGATCAAGCCTCCCCCCACCCCCCCACGCACTCCCACCCACCCCTCCATCAGGCTCTCTGTTCTCAGGGTAGAGCCTGGTTTGGATTCTTTCTCTCCCTCTCTCTGCCCAGCCCCACCCTGCTCTCACAAACATATGCACACTCTCAATAATAAATAAATGTTTTTAAAATGTTAAAAACATAAAGTCCTTATATAAAAAAGGATGTCTGCCAGTGAGGGTCAAGGGGGTAGCTGAAGAAAAGACCCCCCCCTAAAAAAGGTGGTATACAAACAGAAAAAGGAGACAAGAGTCTGAGGTTCTGAACTATTAACTATACTGCTCTAAATACAAGTTCAAAAAAATATTAATTCTATATGTTTTTGGACTGAAAGAGTAACTGAATATATATAGTATCTATGTACTCAATATATATAAAGGTAGTAAACAGATATGTCTGCCAGTCCCAGACATAGTTAAATAATAAATAAGTGAATGGAAATCAAGTAATTCCTAAATTCTGCCTTCTTTCCCTGTCTACTATGGGGGGGGGATCTGAAAAATACAAATTAATCACAATGAGACAGGCAAGAAAGAGAAAGGGAGGAAAGCAAGAGTCTAGAACAATCGAGTTATTTAATTAGTTATGAATGAAGGAGTAGTAATCCACTTTAAAGGGAATATGTGCTTGCTCTATTTCCAACTCAACTATTCCTATTAAACATTAATAGATAAGGACAAGTTGAATTCTAAGCTTGTAAAGATTAAAAAAGGAATATTAAAATTTAAACAATACAAATATTAAGCAACAGCTATGTAAAGTTACATTAAAAAAAAAACTAATGTAAAAAGTAAGCCAAGCATGGGAGTGGGGAGAAAAAGCATCAAAGGAATTAGATTTCTAAGATTGTTACTTTTAGTTACTTTATTTTTTTTAAGTTTTATTTGAGAGAGAGAACATATGTGGGAGGGGCAGAGAGACAGAGAGGGAGACACAGAATCAGAAGCAGGCTCCAGGCTCTGAGCTGTCAGCACAGAGCCCGACACGGGGCTCAAACTCATGAACTGTGAGGTCATGGCCTGAGCTGAAGTCAGACACTTTACTGACTGAGCCACCCAGGCCCCACTTAATTATTTTAAAACAACCCTAAAGTATCTGGCACACTATTGTTTTTATTCTTATTTGAATTCTTCATCAATGCCATGTTCAAATCACTCTATAGATGTGTCTTCATAAAAACTTGGAACGTCTTACGGGGCAAAGGGAGACCTCATGTGTGTTATACAGACACCCGCCCGGGGAACTTCACTCCAGGATCAGAGACGGAGTACGGCATGGTGTCCAGTTCATCCAGTCCAAGGAACTACCAGACTGGTAACAATCAGCGCCTTTCCAAGGAGCAGTGTGAGTACAGAACTCCTGCAGCACAAGAAAAACACGTCTTCTACTGCTTTTTAAATAATATTTTCCCCCACAACATTCAGAATTTTAAGAGTGACCTTGCTTTCATATAACTTGTCTAGCTACAATTCCGGCTCCCAAAGTGTTTCAACAATAAAAAAGGATGTTTGTTTATTAAAGGATTACCATGAGGGGGAGAAAGTGCCATTTGGAAAAGGGCAGTTTCACATTCCCTTTAAAGTAGTAACATTATTACCCAGATCAACGGTTAAGTAACATCCTTTCCATTTTAAGTACATGAAAAAGGTAATACCCCTCCCAAATAGCGTCGCTTTTAATTTTCAATACTTTAAACCTCCTTGCTGACCTATGGATTAATTCATTAATCGTGTGTAAATAAAAACAGAATAAAAATCACTTAGGCCTTAAATATACAAGCTGCTGTGTAGACTCTTTACCCTTCTTATAAAGCCACTGGCCATGAGAGAAATCTGCTTTTATCTCATTAAGGTTTTCATGTCCTAATTTGGTTTTCTACACATAACAAAATTTAATGTAGAAGGCAATTACATGATTTCACTTGAACTATAATTTCTGTGAATCTATCAAATAGTTTACATTATTCTATAAGAATTCTAATTATTCATCATTTTGAACTGCCCAGATATTAAGTGATTTATCCAACATCAGCTGTCAGAAAATGCATGTTTCTATGCATGCTTTTCAACAAGCATTATTTCCAAACATTTGATTCAATCCCTACAGTCCCTGTGACAAATATAAGGCACTTAAAGATGCGTGGGGTGCTTGGGTGGCTCAGTGGGTAAAGCGTCAGGTCTTGATTTTGACTCAGGTCACGATCCCACGGTTGTGAGACTGAGCCCTGTGTGGTGCTGCGTGCCGACAGCAAAGAAGCTGCTTCGGTTTCTTCCCTCTCCCTTTCTTTGCCCTTCCCCTGCTCTCTCTGAATTAGTTTTTAAAATAACTAAAAAGAGGGGCACCTGGTACCTCAGTCGGTTGAGCATCTGACTTCGACTCAGGTCATGATCTCATACACAGTTCGTGAGTTTGAGCCCCGCATCGGGGCTCAGAGCCTGGAGCCTGCTTTGGATTCTGTGTCCCCCTCTCTCTCTGCCCCTCCCCTGCTCATGTTCTGTCTCTGTCTCAAAAAAAAAAAAAAAAAAAACCATTAATAAAATAACTAAAAAGACACTTTAGATTTAGAGTGATAACCAGATGCTATTTGCATTTCCAAAATCCGTCTCTTATGAGGGAGCAATCCAGAATCTCAGAATACGGTGTGCTGTATCTCACAGAATGGTTACACGGATGCCAGAACAACGTAAAGGCCATAGGGTTCTTCTTTGCCTTCCCTTTCCTACCTGGTGAATATTTATATCCTAGTCTTCTGTAATATTTCAAACCTTAGAGATTTAAATATAAAGACCTCCCTCCACACATCAACTATGTTTAATTACTCTGTAACTCCAGCACCTTGCACAGTGACTGATGTATTGTAAGCCCTCAAAAACATTTATTAAATAAGTGGATGAATGACTGAAACAAGACTGAAAGAATAACTAACTAAATGATATGACTATCTAATAACAAGTTACAGAGAATCATACCATTAGTTCTTTTCAGGTAATAAATCACTTTTCTAAATTGTCCTTAGTTTCTGAAGGCCTCCGTTTACAAAATACATATGCACATTTTCAAAATTCTTCAAGTAGGATGGCAACTGTGAAAATAGAGACACTTCCCAATTTACACATTAATATTTTTGAGAGTCAAGTGGAAGGAAAGAGAGAAAGTAAGTATCACTGTAATTCAGAATGAAAAGAAGTTATTATAATTATTATACTGAAGGTCAAGACTTTATTTAGCTATTTAAAAGTCAGTCAAGAATAATCATTTTGGGTGAAACTCAATGAAACAGAAAACCAAAGAGGCTATTACCATGAACAAATGCTCATTAGATGCCCATTACATATATGGCACTATCATAACGCTAAGAGCTAATTTTCCTTGAGGAAAAAGAATTTAGAACTTCAAACCTGTGTTCTAAAATGTGTAAGACATGCTGTCCTTGGAGACTGACTACCAGGCATTTTACAAGTGAATATCTAAGAAGAAAGTGAACTACTAATCAAAATAGTATATAAATTTCAATGTAATGATTTTACTATGCTTGATTTTCAAAATATACATATTGCATAACACCAAACACTGCAGCTATGAAAATCAAAAGTGATGCAGTACATCCCTTAAAGATAAAACTTCACCAGAATAAAACACAGAAGACTTATGGGTGAAAAATGACATGGAGACAAAAGGTGCCTGGGTGGCTCAGTCAGTTAAGTCTCCGACTTCGGCTCAGGTCTTGATCTCGTGGTTTGTGAGTTCGAGCCCCACGATGGGCTCTATGCTTACAGCTCAGAGCCTGGAGTCTGCTCCAGATTCTGTGTCTCCCTCTCTCTCTGCCCCTCTCCCACTTGTCCTCTCTCTCTCTCTCAAAAATAAATAAGCATTAAAAAAAAACTTTAATGGTTTGGAGACAATGGTAAAACAAAACCTACTATACTAATCTTACTTCTTAAAAAAAAAACAGTGTTATTAAAAATACTACATGTAATTCCATGAATGCAAGAACTTTCCTTCCTTGTCGGTTTTGTTTACTTCTACCCTAGCACACAGTGCCTGATAGAGTAGCTATACAATAAATATTTGTTGAACGGAAATGGAAAAATGTCAGTAAGGCAGGACCTGGTCTTCAAACATCGTACTAAGGAGATACTGAATTACTAATCGCAACTCAGCATTAACCAGGGCTGAAACAGTACGCCAGAGCAACAAAGCACAGAGCATACGGCCAGAAAATGCCTCTGACGAGCGCACCTGAGTGGACCTGGAAGAGAGTGGAATTCACCAAGAAAATGAGGGAAGAAATTCATACTATTTTTTCATTCCATAAACATGTATAAAATATAACTGAAAGTACAGATAAGTGAAGAATCAGAGGACTATTCAGGGACTTGGAGGCAGGATAGAATGGCTACATTAGGGGGGCATAGTTGGGAGGTATAATGAAACATGAGAATTTATTGTCATCAATAGAATGTATATTCATTCTACAAAGGCAAAGACCTCTTTGGTCGTTTTGTTGTTGTTTGTTTGTTTTTTGGTTTGTTTGGTTTTTTTACTACTTGTGGGAGGCAATAACTTATCTCCTTTTATTCACGCCTCTTGAAATGTGATTTTATAGTTCTTCCCATTAAAGAAAAAAAAATATGGAGTCTTTTATTCCATCTGTTGAATTTCAGCCAACCTTGTGACTTGCTAACAGAATGCACAGAATATAACATTGTGCTAGTTCCAAATGTAAGCTTCAAAACTCTTCTATGCTTCCACTCTCTTGGAACACTATTGTTGCATGAAAAGCCTAGTCTAGCCTATTGAATGATGGGAGATACACAGCCCAGTCAATTCCCTTTGCCTCAGACCAGGGATCAGCGAACTCCTTCTGTAAGGGGACAGATAGTAAAAGCTTTATGCTTTAAGGACCATATATGATCTCTGTCACATATTTCTCTTCTGTTTTTTATTTTACAACTCTTCAAAAATATAAACAACATTCTTAGCCTAGGGACCATACAAAGATTTCCAACCCCTGCCTTACATGATGGCCAACCAACTCCCAGCACGGAACTATCTAGCTGATTGTAAATGTATGACAGCCCAGCTAAGACCCAAAGGACCTCACTCACAATGAGCCCTGGACAAATTGTCAACCGATGAATCATGAACTAAGTAAATGGTTGTTTCTTACCACTACGTTCTGAGGGTTGAGTTAATCATTAAAAGTTTACAGATATACTACTCTAGCTTTAGTGCCTAGAACAGTACTTGCCACTTAGTAGACATTCACTAAATACCCAGTGAATAAAATAATGAGTAGACAGAATTACAGGACTCAGAACGGGACACTTTCTGCCAGGCTTTGCAAACTCAAAGGTCCACAGGAGCTAGACAAGTACACTGAGTAAAGTAATCAGTACAGAGAACAGATTCGAAAACATTGGAAGAGAAATCACACCAAGAGGCTAGGAAAACACCTGGGAGGCCACAGACAGTTTAGGCGAGAACAAAGGAGTGGAAACAGAAAACAAGGAACAAAGTCAAAGCTATCTGAGGTAGAAGCAAAAGATTTTAGGGAGCAACTGTCCAACTGGATAAGAATTCAAGATCTAACAATCTGTTGTCTGCAAGTAACATACTTTAGATTCAAAGAAATACTCTTTTGCATAAATGGTGCTGGGGCAATTGGATGCCCACTTGCAAAAAGATGAATCTGAATCTCTTTCTTATCCATACACAAAAATTAACAAACAGACCACAGACCTAACTGTAAAAAGTAAATTACAAAACTCCTAGAAGAAAATATAGGAGTAAATCTTTGAGATCTTGAATTAGCCAATGATTTCTTAAATTTGACACCAGAAGCACAAAAGACAAAACTGATAAACTGAACATAATGAAAACTCTTTTGTACCTCCAAAGACAGCATTCGGTGGCTAAAATTAATAACACAAGAAACAACAGGTGTTGGCAAGGATGTGGAGAAAGGAGAATCCTCTTACACTGTTTGTGGGAATGCAAACTGGTATAGACACTCTGGAGAACAGTATGGAGGTTCCTCAAAAAACTAAAAATAGGGGCACCTAGGAGGCTCTGTCTGTTGAGCATCTGACTTCGGCTCAGGTTATGGGCTCACGGTTCCTGAGTTCAAGCCCCACATCGGGCTTGCTGCTGTCACACTGCCAGCACAGAGCCCACTTTGGATCCTCTGTCTCCCTCTCTCTACCCCTCCCCTGCTTGTGCTCTCTCAAAAATAAACATACATTTTTAAAAAAACAACAATCAAAAACAGAACTACCCTATGATCCAGCAATTGCACTATTAGGTATTTACCCAAAGGACACAAAAATACAGATTTGAAGAAATACATGCCCCCTCAAGTTTATAGCAGCATTACCAACGATAACCAAACTATAGAGAGAGTCCAAATGTCCATCGACTGATGAGTGGATAAAGAAAATGTACACATACACACACACACACACACACACACACACACACACACACACAAATGGAATATTACCCGTCAAAAATGAAATTTTACCATTTGCAAGGACGTGGATGGAGCTAGAATGTATTATGCTAAGTGAAATAAGTCAATCAGAGAAAGACAAATATCATATGATTTCACTCATACGTGTAATTTAAGAAACAAAGCCAATGAACACACAGGAAAGGCGGGAAGAGAAGAGAGGGAAACAAATCACAAGAGACTCTTAACAAAAGAGAACAGGCTGAGGGTTGACAGAGGGAGGTGGGTAGGAGATGGGTAGTAAGGAGGGCACTCATGATGAGCACTAGGTGTTGTATGCAATGAATCACTGAATTCTACTTCTGAAACCAACACTGCAATGTATATTAACTGACTAAACTTTTTTAAAAAAAATCACCATTCAAGAGAGTCCAACGGCAGATTTGGCAAATCCATAGATAGAAAGAAGGTAGGTGGCTGCCAGGGGCTGGAGGCAGTGAGGAACGGGGAGTAGCTGCTAGTGGGTATTGGGTTCCTTGGGGCTGATGAAAATACTCTGAAATTACCTAGTTGTGATGATTGCACAACTTTGTGAATATACAAAAACTACTGAATTGTGCACTCCAAAGGGGTCAATATTATGGCGTGTGAATTATATCTCAAGTTATTTTAAAAGTTAAAAAATAACCCACAGACTAAGAGAAAAAAATCTGTAAATCAGGTATCTGATAAGAGGCTTATATGTAGCATATATGGAGAACTCCTATAGCTTAATAATAAAAAGACACCTAACTCAATTTTAAAATGGGCCAAGGAAGACAGATAGCTAATAAGGTCATGAAAAGATGTTCAATATCATTAATCATTAGGGAAATACAAATTAAAACCAAATGAAATACCATTCCTTACCCACTAGAATGGCTATAATCAAAAAGACAATATCAACTATCAATCAGACCGCAGACAAATCAGAACTTTGAACATTGCAAAGGGAATATAAAATGGTGTGGCCACCTTGGAAATCAGTTTGGCACTCTCTTTAAAAAGTTAAACATAGACTTACTGTATGACCCAGCAGTTCTACAGTTAGGTATCTATCCAGAGAAATGAAAACATATATCCACGTGAAGACCATACACAAGTGTTCACAGAAGTATTACAACAGCCCAGACCTAGAAATATCTCACATGCCCCTCAACTATTCACTGAACCGGGAAAATCTGACATGTCACACAATGGAATGCTACTCAGCAATAAAAAGGAACAACGTGGGGCACCCGGGTGGCTGAGTTAGGTAAGCTCAGGTCCTGATCTCATGGTTCATGAGTTCAAGCCCTGGATTAGGCATTCTGCTGTCAGCACAGAGCCTGCTTTGGATCCTCTGTCCCCCTCTCTCTGCCTCTCCCTGCTCGTGCTTTCTCTCTCTCAAAAATAAATAAAAACATTTTTTAAAGTATATATGTGTATATACATATAAAGTGTGTAATATATATATTATCTGAGTATATATATGTGTGTAGATACACACACACACACACACACACACACACACACACACACACACACACACATACACATAATATATCTGAGCACCTATTATGTGCCAGAGACTCTGGCTTTTATTCTGAGTGAAAGGCAGGAGCCACTGCAGAGCTCTGAATAGAGGAATGACATGATTTGACTGAACATTTTTAAAGGTCACTCAGAGAAGATTAAGGACACAAGGGCAGAGCTTTGAGAACAGTTAGGTGGCTCCTGAAGTGAACAAACCAAGAGATGATGATGACAGCAGTGGAGAAAGTGAGCAAGGGTCAGATTCCAAATACATTGTAAGGTAGAGCCAACAGGACTCCCTGATGTATTACATGTGAGCTTTGAGAGAAACCAGTCAGTCAGACAAGACTGTAAGGTTTTAACTTAGACAACAGGAATGGCATCAAATGAAAAGAGGATGGTTGCACACAGAAACACACGGGTGAGGCCGAGGTCAGGATTTGTTTATAGACACATTCCTTTGGCGATGCATCAGAGAGATAGGAGTGAAGATGTCTGATGATCACTCATATAGAAGAGTGTGAAGTCTAGGAGAGAGGTATGGACATTTAAGAAGCCAGAAACAGAGGAACCAGCAAAGCAGAGTGAAAAGGAACAATAAATATAAAGGAAGAAAACCAAGAGAAGCAATATCCCCAAACCAAGAGAAGAAAGTAGGATCATGGAAGAAAAGAGCATTCTACTATATATATATATCTAGGGTTCTCAACCAGGGGTGATTTTATTCTCTTAAGGGACATTTGGCAATACGTGAAACTGTTTTTGATAGTCTGACTGGAGGAGCAGTCTGTGCTAGCAGCTTCTAGTAGGGAGAGGCCAGGAATAATGCTGAATAGACTAAAATGAAAAGAACCATCTTCCCCCCAAACCCCCACCCCCCTGCTGAAATTCAAACTTCTTTGCTGATGGTGACCCAACTTCTATGTGATTAAAGTTCTAAATAATTGTTATTGCTTTTGTTTTTGGCATAAGAAATGAAAGCTCTTCTGTTCAAGCGCAACTGTGATCCTCAACCATGTACATAAAGATATAACCACAGAAGACCAAAAAGGAATATACCATAACATTTGAACCACAGTTCTCTAAATAGTTTATTATCACCTACATGTTTGTATTTTACACATTTTCTTACAAGAATGTTACACTTAGAGAATTAGGGAAATTTCATACTCTGTGTTGAAGCATAATGGTCACTAAATATGAACGCATGGGAATTAAAGCTGTCTAGCCTGTTATGTAACAGGATTCTGAATTCTGTTGAAAGAGCATACATTAGAAGGAAATCATTTTGAAAAGTAAATCCTGAAGTTTTAGGTTATTTCCTAAGAGCTGTGGATTTAGGGAAAATAAATCAAATGTTAATCCTTTCAAATGTTATGAACCGTACCAGCAAATTCAGTGTTCAATTAAATGGTTTACAAGTACAGTCCTAAATGAAGTGAAACAAAAAATATCAGAGAAATCAAACACCAGCCAGGCGTGAACCTGATCACAGATGCTTCTCTGATAAAATTTACAGACCCAGGAGTACCTGGAGGTAGACTCACAATCTATTCCTGAAAGTGCCAACTGGTCAGCCCCATGTCCTATCTCCTGCAGGCTCTTCACTGAAGGAAAAATACAGATGGTCACTAATAATAGAAAGTGATGCTTATCCGCACTAAAAATCAAGGATTGCAAATTAAAGCCATAAATATACCATTTTATGGCCACTGGGATCGAAGAAATTCCAATCGTGGAAGAAAATGTGGAGCAACAAAACTCATATATACATTATTAGTGTGGTAGGAATCTGTTATATTTACGGTTGCAATCCTTTCCTGTTAAAAGTATTACAAGTATCTAATTTCTGATTTGCCTTTTCACTTACTTTATGGTACTTCCTAACAAACAGAAGTTTCTAATTTTAAGGGAGCCAAATTTACTGATTTTTATTTAAGATAAACAGAAAATCCTTCTTTAAAAAAAAAATCCTTCCCTATCCCAAGGTCACAAAAACATGCCTCTATACTGAAAATTTTATTTTTTTAATAGTTTGTTTTCAAATTGGTTTCCATATAACACCCAGTGCTTCTCCCCACATGTGCCCCCCGACCATGACCATCACCCCCTCCCTCCCTCCCTCCCCCTCCCCCTTCAGTCCATGGTTCCTCCCTCCCCCTCCCCCTTCAGTCCATGGTTCGTTTTCAGTATTCAGTAGTCTCCCTTGATCTGTGTCCCTCACTCTCCCCAGCTCTCTTTCCCCCTTCCTCTCCCCATGGTCCCCTGCCAGATCTCTCCTGTTAGACCTAAGAATGCAAACATACGGTATCTATCCTTCTCTGCCTGACTTATTTCGCTTAGCATGACACCCTCGAGGCCCATCCACTTTGCTACAAATGGCCAGATTTTGTTCTTCCTCATTGCCATGTAATACTCCATTGTTTATTTATACCACATCTTGATCCACTCATCAGGTAATGGACATTTAGGCTCTTTCCATGATTTGGCTATTGTAGAAAGTGCCGCTATGAACATTGGGGTACATGTGCTCCTATGCATCAGCATTTCTGTATCCCTTGGGGAGATCCCCAGCAGTGCTATTGCTGGGTCATAGGGGAGTTCTATCGATAGCTTTTGGAGGAGCCTCCACACTATTTTCCAGAGCGGCTGCACCAGTTTACATTCCCAACAGTGTAGGAGGGTGCCTGTTTCTCCACACCCTCGCCAGCATCTATAGTCTCTTGAGTTGTTCATTTTAGCCACTCTGACTGGTATGAGGTAGTATCTCAGTGTGGTTTTGATTTGAATTTCCTTGATGAGTGATGCTGAGCATCATTTCATGTGCCTGTTGGCCATCTGGATGTCCTCTTTGGAGAAGTGTCTATTCAGGTCTTCTGCCCATTTCTTCACTGGATTATTCATTTTTCGTGTATGGAGTTTAGTGAGCTCCTTGTATATTGCCTCCTAGACCTCAATCGCAGCAATTTCTTCCTCGACACATCCCCAGAGGCAAGGGAATCAAGAACAAAAATGAACTACTGGGACCTCATCAAGATAAAAAGCTTCTGCAAGGCAAAGGAAACAATAAAAAAAACTAACAGGCAACCGACAGAATGGGAAAAGATAGTGGCAAATGGCATATCAGATAAAGGGCTAGTACACTGAAAAATTTAGAATCGGGTCCAGCTCATTAAAGTAAAAGGAGCAGGGTGGCCCAGAGGTTAAGAGCACAGATACTGGAGCCAGACTGTGACCCTGGGCAAATTATCTGGTTTCTCTGTGCTTGCCTCAGTTTCCTCACATAAAAAATGGTGATAATAATAGTCCCTATAATTAAGGATGGATGCAATGATCAAATGAATAAATGTGCATAAAATGTCAGAACAAGGTCAAGTATATAATAAGCACTGCAGAAGTGTTAGCTGTTTTTATTCAGGTTTTACTCTACCTGAATTTGATTTTATGTAGGGTATGAAGCAGAGGTCCCATCTCATTTTTTCGCATATAAGTAGCTAATTATTCCAGCAATATACAGTGAATGGTCTATCCTGTTTCCACGAATGTGCAGCAGGACATATCAAGTTTCCATGAAGATCTACTTCTGTGCCTCCTTTCTGCTTCCCCAGGCTATTCATCTCTGTGCTGCTGCCTTTACACCAAATCACAAGTTCTTGACACTAATTATTATACAATATAGTATAGACCTAGCCCCCAACCTACCTCGTTCTTCGTTGAGTTTCCAGGATAACTTGTCCTTTGCAAATTTTAAAATAAGATACCACACTGCATTTTTAAAAACTATTGGAATTTTGAATGGAACTGCATGAATTTATAAATCAATTTGTTAGATACTGACTGAATGTTGTTACCCGGTCTCCCTACCCATAGATGTTCTCTTTCTCTCCATTTATGTATGACTTTTTATTTTTATTCAATAAAATCTTATTATAGTCCCTATAAAGGTCCTATACATTTCATATGTAGATACATACTTGTATCTTTTTGTGTAATAAATATTATCTTTTTAAAACATACTTTTTGGCTTTGGATTTAAATGCCATTCATGTTGTCATTCATTACCTTATATCCAACGACTAACTAATAATTACTCTGCAGACTCCTTGGAGTTTTCTAGGTAGACCATGCTGTCTTCTTCAAATAATGCCAATTTTTTTCCTCCTTTCCACTTATTAAATCCTTAGATGAAAGCACTCTTTCATTTATTTGTCTTGTCTCATTAAGTTGGCAAGAATTTTCAACTAAAAATATATTTGCAATAACTCATAACTTAGTTATATATTTATCATTTATAAATAATTTATCATTTCCAATATAAGGTAGAAAGAGATGGTAAGCAACTTTGTTATGATGTAAAAAAAAAAATAAAATAAAATATCGTTTCTACTACCTTATTATTTAGTGTCTTGCTCTTGGTTTTTAGTGGATTTCAAAGGTTAGGTAAATTTCTTCCTATTCCAAGTTTGCTAGGCATTTTTACCATTACTGGAGACTGGTGAATTTTATCCAATACTTTTTTTGTATCTATTGAGATGTTACAATGTCTTTGCCTTCCTGTCTGGTCATGAAAATACAACTAAGCTGGCTTTTTCTCATATATCATTGCTTAATTTGCTAATATATTAAAAGTTCTGAACCTACATTCATAAGTGAAACGGACTAGTAATTTTCCTCTCTCATACTGTCCTTATTTGGTTTTAGTATTCAAGAAATACTAACCTCACAAATTAGGTTTTGTTTTGTTTTAACTTTCTGTATACCACTAGAATTACCATTCTTTAGATGTTTGAAATGCTATCTGAGCTTATTTTCTTGTAGGAAGATCTCAGATTATCAACTTATTTATTCACTCAAACTTTTTTCAATTTCTTCATCAGCCAATTTGGTAACACATTCCTTTAGGAACGTGTCTACTTCATTTAAATTTTCAAATTTTGCAGCATGAAGATGTTCATGAATTCTCTTTAATATCTGCAGCATAACATCTTTAAGAAATAATTTTCTATTTGCTAGGTTTTATCTCATTAACTTCTGCTCTTATTATATCCTTCTTTTTACTTTGTTTAAATTTATACTTTTTAAAATATACTTATTTATTTTTGAGAGAGCACATGTGGAGGAGGGGTGGTGAGAGGGAGACAGAAGATCCAAAGCAGGCTCTGCAGACAGGGTGACAGCAGTGAGCCCGATGTGGGCCTCGAACTCATGAACAGCAAGGTCATGGCCTGCGCTGAAGTGAGAAGCTCAAACAACTGAGCCACCCCACCCAGGTCCCTCTGTTTAAATTTACTCTAATTTACTTTTTTTTTTTTTAACTTGTCAGTCACACGGTTAATATATTAGTTTCCAGTCTTCTTATAGTCCTTTAAGGCTATAAATTTTTCTGTGAACACTGTTTTAACTGTAGCCTAGAAGCTTTGGTTTATAGTAATTTCATTATTACTCAGTGCTAAATATAAATATTTTTTAAATGATCAAGATTTCTTCTTTGATCAAGGAGTTAGGAAGATATCCCCCCCATATGTGTGTATATTCGTGTGGAAAGGAGGGTACTTTTTTAAAAAATATTTTTTAATGTTTATTTTTGAGAGAAAGATGGAGACAGAGCATGAGAGGGGGAGAGGCAGAGAGAGAGGAAGATACAGAATCCAAGAATCCAAAACAGGCTCCAGGCTCTGAGCTGTCAGCATAGAGCCCAATGTGGGATTCGAACTCAGGAACCTCAGATCATGACCTGAGCCAAAGTCAGACACTTAACCGACTGAACCACCCAGGTGCTGCAAGAGTGAACTCTTTCTAACTTCATTCTATTTCAGTCAGAAATGTGATCTGTTCAATAGAGAAATTTGTTGAGATTCTTTTTTTTTTTTTTTTTTTTTTTTACCTTAAGCAGGAGCTGGCACACTGAGACTGGGAAGCCAAATCCAGCCCGTCACCTGTATTTGTAAATAAAATTTTACTGGAATACAGCCACACATGTATGTTTACATATGGTCTATGGCTGTTTTCACTCCACAACAGCAGAGCTAAATAGTTGCAAATAAGGTGCAAATAGTTGCCAAAAAAAAAAATCCCCACATGACCCACAAAGCAGAAAATGCTTAGGATTTGACCATTTACCAAAAGTTTGCAAAACCCTGGCCTAAAATAAAGCCTGGCCAATTTTCATGAATGCTCAGTATGTGCCTGAAAAATAAGGGGGTATATTTTCCAACTGTTGGGAACAGAGTGCTACATATATATATACATACATATATATCTATATATATATATTCACCAAATCAAATTTGTTAATAATGTTCTAGCATCTACAATTTCACTTTTGTCTGCTAAATCTAAAATTACTAAGAGGTTTGTGAAAATCTTCTGCTAGGATGATGGATTTGTCAAATTTTTCTTACAGTTCAGTCTCTTTTCTTTATAGTTGGGAGTCAGACTATTAATGATTTATACAAACCTAGAAACAGCTTCCTAGCAAAAATCAACATTTTATCACAACACAGAGCCCTCTCAGATGCTAATAATATTTTGCCATAAAATATATTTGGTCTCATAAAACTATTACTACACAAGAAGTATTCTGGTTAGTATTTGCTGTTTTCCCCCCCACGGTTCTCAATCTCTTTCTGTCCTCAACCTTCAGGTGTTCTCTCATGACTACATTATTTTCCTTTTCAGTTTGACCTTTGTCTTTTAGCTGAAAACAAAAGTCTGTTAATACTTAGATTACTGATATTTATTTTTACCATTTTATCTTATGTTTCCTATTTTGCCCACAGCTATTTCTCTTTCCTCCTTTTTGTTACATTGACTAGTTTTTCTTCACTATATATTTTTTTCTTTCCTCATTTAGAAGAGATCTTATTTTCATTCTCTCAGATATTAAGCTTTAACTTCCATATTTACAATATGAAATTTAGTTTTTCCCCAAATAATGTAAGGGCCTTAAGATGTTTTAATCTAGTTACCTCCTTCCCACTCACATCAAACTGTAGTATGGTAGTTTGGGGTGTGTTTTTTTTATGTTTTTTATTTATTTTTGAGAGACAGAGAGAGACAGCGCAAGCAGGGGAAAGTCAGAGAGAGAAGGAGACAGTGGCTCAGTTCATTTAGCATCCGGCTTCAGCTCAGGTCATGATCTCACAGTTTGTGGGTTTGAGCCCCGCATCGGGCTCTGTGCTGACAGCTAGTTCAGAGCCTGGGGCCTGCTTCAGATTCTGTGTCTCCCTGTCTCTCTGACCCTTCCCTGCTCGTGCTGTCTCTGTCTCTCAAAAAAATAATAAATTAAAAAACATTTTTTAAAAAACTTTAAAATACTTTTGTTTGTAAACTGTATTTATATTCCAATAACTAAGGTCTACTGGGTTTGGTTCTTTGGTTTGCTAGTCTACTTTCACTCATGGTGGCTTATTATGACGGTAATTTCTGACTATGTGCTATTTTATGTAACTCTGTGGCAAATCCTTTGCAGCTTCGTTGAAGATGTTCACTTCCAAGCAGAATCAGAGTATGGTTCTGCCAAGCACCTAGAGCATTTATTAAAGATCAGGTCCCATCTTAAATTATATTTCTAGATTGAGGCTTTTTCAAATGGTGCAAACAGCACTAATTTAAACCCCCAATGCACACATGAAGGCCCATGAGAGGACACCAATTCTTGGGGGAGATTTTGCTTTTAACCTCTATTCAGAGATAAGACCAGAGAGAACATTTTCTTTCCCTACCTCTTTTTCTTTTTTTTATTTTATAGAGAGAGAGAGGGAGAGAGAAAGAGAGAGAGAATGCGTGAGCGTGAACTAGTGGCGGGGGGCAGGGGTGAAAATAGAGACTGAGTGAGAGCAAGAGCGAGAATCTTAAGCAGGCTCCACACTCAGCACGCAGCCTAACATGGAGCTCAGTCTCACGACCCTGGGATCACGACCTGAGCCAAAATCAAGAGTCAGACATTCAACCCACTGAGCCACCCAGGTGCCCCTCTTTACCTACTTCTGGAGGGTGAGAACATTCTTCCCCTTTACACTTGCTCGCCCTTTCCTTAAAGTAGTCTCCAATCTGACATCCCAAACTGTGGAAGCCCTGATCTTAGTCCCTAGCACCTCTGTGCTCTAAAGTTACAGGTCATCTAGGTCCATATACTATTGTCCCCAGGAGACCCAGTGGCTTCAAAGCCACCTCACTTCCCTGCTTTACTGCTTGTTCCTTTTTACAGACTCATCCACTCATTCAAAATGACTTTCTGTTGGTGGTCTTTTCTTTTTTAATGAATCATGTTTTAAATATGTTTTAGAACGGAAAGGTTCAGACAGTTATACTGGGAGGAAAAACAATGAATACTTTAACTGCTCAGACTGAAATCTGATGAATGTTTTCTTGACTGCCCCACCTAATGCCACAGCCATATCAAGTTTTTAAACATTTTCTAGCTTAAAAGAACTGAGGCAGTTACTTGAGGATGATCTATCCCAATAGGAAAATTCCTTTGGAACAAGAATTTAATAAGTCCGTTCATTCAGGTGGTGATGAAATCAAAGATTTAAATGTGGGAATATTTGTATTAGAACAATTAACCAGATAATTACCCTTGTGTGAATGTGATTGAGGAACTACTTCAAAGACATGAGATGATTTACTTAGTGTTCTATTCAAATCAGGGTGCTGCACTTCCTTGTCATAGATCCCGCAGCATGAGTTCTACCAAATTCTATAGCACCTATATCTCCTGTAATTAGGTCTCCACACACCACCTCTCTTTCATATTTTTAAGAAACATTACAAAACCAAAGTGCCCTATATGACTTTGTATAATATTATTCATTTTAACCAAAAAGTCTCAGTTTAGAAAGGATGTTTCTTAGGGAGCCGGTATAGATGGTTATTATTATTCTTAAAATTGTATATATACAATTATATAAAAGAAAAGCAGAGAGAGAGAGAGAGAGAAATTGAATAATGAGATGGGAGAAAGACTTCTCACACACTCAGCTGCATTCTTATCATGTGACATCCTGGTATCTTTCTAATTTTCTTCTTGGTTTTCTAATGTTATGTGCTAAACTGTGTTCCCCAAAACTTTGTACGTTGAAGTCCTAATCACCACTATCGCAGAATGTGAGTATATTTGGAGACAGGTTCTTTAAAGGGGTGATTAAGTTAAAATGAAGCCATTAGGGTCAGCCCTAGTCCAGTATGACTGAGGTCATAAGGAGAGGAGATTGAGATAGAAACAGGCACACGCGCGCGCGCACACACACACACACACACACACACAATGTGAAGATAAAGGAAGAAGACAGCCATCTATATGCCAAAGCGAGAAACCAACCCTGCCCATATCTTGATCTCAGATGTCTAGCTTTCCAGATTTGTGAGAAAATATATTTCTATTGTTTAATACAAAACAAAAAACAATTTAAAATCTCCATTTACAGTATCACAGGGGCTAACTTATGACCTGTAAGTACAATGGCCCACATGTGATCAGAGTTCTGCTAAAGATAGCACCTCTATTTCTTTTGTCAAATAGTTCAATATCTACTATATGCCAAGTCTGTGCTACATAATAGAAATAGCACAGAGAAGTATGTAATTTCCAAAACCAGCAACTGTGTGAACCTTTCTCTGGTCCCAAGACCTTCTTAGACTCTAGTCTGATAAAATAAGAGGAAATAAAAAATGTATTTATTCTGTTTCTTATGCTGTATTATTTGTTTAAAATCATGTCTAGGGACGCCTGGGTGGCTCAGTTGGTTGAGCATCCGGCTTTGCCTCAGGTCATGATCGCACAGTTCATAGGTTTGAGCCCCACATTGGGCTCTGTGCTGACAGCTAGCTCAGAGCCTGGAGCCTGCTTCAGATTCTGTGTCTCCCTCTCTCTCTCTCTGACCCTCCCCTGCTCACACTGTCTCTCTCTGTCTCTCAAAAAGTAAATAAAAGACATTTTAAAAAAAACTAAAAAAAATAATGTCTATTCTGTGGCTTAAACAGTTGATAGTCACAAGTATCCCGAAAAGCTCATGCCACCTCGTAGTCTATTTTATAGCTCTGCAGGGTTGCATATAATGAATGGTAGGAGTGGGGAGGCTGGTGGTTCAGAACCAGTCATTCAGCTAGGGAAAGAACCAAGGCAACTGACTACCCAAGCTCTGAATCACAATATGGCTTTGTTTTTCTTGCTATCATCTAAGCAGCTAACATAGTAAGCAGAAATAACTATGAAAAAATGTAGTAAAAACTGATAAGAGGATTCTAGAATTTACATGCAAATTTGAAGGATTACTAGGAACAAAGCTGGAGAATTTCTCTAACAGTTATCAAGACTTATTATAGGGGCGCCTGGACGGCTCAGTTGGTTAAGCATCCAACTTCGGCTCAGGTCATGATCTCGCGGTCCGTGGGGTCAAGCCCTGCATCAGGCTCTGTGCTGACAGCTCCGAGCCTGGAGCCTGCTTCAGATTCTGTGTGTCTCTCTCTCTGACCCTCCCCTGCTCATGTTGTCTCTGTCTCAAAACTAAATAAACATTAAAAAAGACTTTGTAAGGACTTATTATAAAATTAAGACAGCATGTTGCTCGAGCAAGGACAGGCAACAGAGCAAACGAACAGAACAGAGCCGTACTGTCCCATATAGTAGTTACCACACATGTGGGACCCCTGAGCACTGAAATGTGGCTAGTGCAGTTCAGGAACCAATTTTTTTTTAATGAATTTAATTTCAGACTTAAACTTAAAAAATTTAAATACAGCGTGGCCCAACTTAGGTACATGAATTTACTTCTTAACTGTAAATTTTATGGAATCTAAATACAGGTCAAGTATGTATGATGACAATTTTATGTGAGTTGAAATGCACTGTAAAATATATCAAAGATAGTGCAAAAAATATAAAATATCTTAATAACTCCATGTTGATTACATATTGATACTATTTTGAGTTTAATAAATATATTATTTAAATAAATTCAGCAGTTTCTTTTTCCTTTTCTTTTTAATGGGGCTACTAGAAAATTTATAGTTACACATATGGCTTACATTTGTGACTTGCATTCTACTTCTACTGAACAGTCCTGGCTTAGGATGTCCAGAAAAAGACTCACTCACATATACCTGATTTATAGCAAAGATTACACCGTAAGTGAAATGGGGAAAGGATGGTCTTTTCAATAAATGGAGCTGAGTGAACTGAAGGGGGGAAAAAAGGAATCTTGAGCCCTCACACAAAAAAAAATAATCAATTGCTATTGGATTTGTATCTAAATGAGAAAGCCAAAATAATAAACTAGTTGGCAAAGAACAGAGTGTCTTTATTACCTTGGGTTAGGCAAAGATTTCTGTGAGATTTCTCCTTTTTTTAATGTTTATTTTTGAGAGAGACAGAGCATGAGTTGGGGAGGAGCAGAGAGAGAGGGAGACACAGAATCTGAAGCAGGCTCCAGGCTCTGAGCTGCGGGGCGCGAACCTGTGAACTGGGAGATCATGACCTAAACCAAAGTCAGACACTTAACTGACAGTCGTGCAGGCGCATCTATGCAAAGATATCTAAACAGGATATAAAGTATTATTTTTTTAATTGTTAAATTAGACAACACTAAAATTAAGAACTTCTGCTCATCAACAGACACCAGTAAGAATGAAAACGCAAGTCAGAGTAGGGATAAACGGCACATGAAGGGGGAAGCACGTGAAAGAGTATGTGAGACACACACGTGCACGCACACACACGAGAACGTATCCACTGTACTTACACCTTAATACTTTTTAAAAGATCTTATTTTTAAGTAATCTCTACGCCAAACATGGGGCTCAAACTCACAAACCCCACGACGAAGAGTCTCATGTTCCATCAAGTGAGGCAGCCAGGCACCCTAAAATCTTAATATATGACCATTGTCTTCCTGTCAATATGTTGTGCTTAAGCAAATTTTCAAGCAACTGAATATTACCCATTCAAAGAACAAAAATTTTAGCCAAATTTCATTCATTTTATAAATGAAATTTTTCCTGGTCGTGAAAGATTTTTTTTTCCTGGTTGTGAAAGTAAAGATCATGCACAGAAAACCTACCTTTACACAGACCACACAAGGTCACTGTTGGAGTCAGTATATAAAAAGATATCCTCAAACAACAGGTATCCTCTGAACAAGTTATCTTCAAATTAAAATTAATATTTAAAAACATACTTAGAACTTCTAGTCCAGACAAGATGGCTTCGACTGGTTTCTCCCTACTCCTCCCTCAAGCACAACTATAAACCCTACAAATAAAGCAAGAGGCTTCCAAAAGAAAACTTGGGAAGGGGTCAAAAGGAAGACACACTAGTCTAGGATCCTAGGACTAGAGGAACAATACAGAGGCAAGGGCTTAGGTACCTTCCCTTCCATTCAACAGAAGAAGGTAACCTAACCCTGTATGTCCCAACCCCAAATCTAGCACAAAGACAGTCCAGGAGGGCCTCTGGGGTTCATCAAGCAGCGATCCAAGGACACCAACTAAGCTAAGCCCACCACCAAAGGCAAGGGAGTAAGACTGGAAGTCCCAGCACCAAGCAGCAGCCAGAGGCAACAATCTCGTTCCTCTCAAGACCCGAGATCTCCCCGCCCTACTGAGAAATAACAGGACGGCCAGATAGCACTGGCAAGAACGATTCTGCCACAGGTGACCAGCCTAGAGGCCCTCTTCGGTCTCAGAGGCCTGAAACTCCCCTCTTCCACACACAGATATAAGGTGGCCCAGCCTGAGAAAAGCCCTTTCACTTCCTCTGGCAGCACCAGGGGGACCAGGGGGAGTCACAGAGGCACCAGATAAACTAAGCAGATCAAAATGACACCCCAAGGTTCAGAAAATTAAGCCATCACTGGAATCCTGTCCCACAAGAGGCGGCTAAACCTTAACAGTGACTACCTGTTAAAACAAAACATTTAAATAGAATTCAGAGTCTCCAACATAAAATGCCCAGAATACAATAAAAATCACCGTTCATACAAGAAATAAGAATATCACAACCTGAATAAGAAAAGACAATCAACGGCCATCCACACAAAGATAAATCAGACACTGGAATTATCAGACAGGGATTGTGAAGCAATGGTTATAAAAAATACTTCAACAATCAATTTCCTGCTCTCTCGAAGCAAATGAAAAGATAAAAACCTCGGGGCGGCGGGGGGGGGGGAAGAAGTTCTAAAAAGGAACCAAATGGAAACTACTGAACCAAAAAATACACTAACAGAAATAAAAAATATTCTCTAAAGAGACTCAATAGTAGAGATGACAGAGGACAGAACCAGTAAAGCTGAGAAAAGCAAGGTAGGATTTAACCAATCTGAGCAAGAAAGAACATTGACTGAACACAAATAAGCAAACCTTCAGAAACCTGTTGGACTCTAATGAAAGAGCCAACATTTGCATCACCACAGCCCCAAAAGAGGCGAGAAAAGAGAACAGAATTGAAAAAGTACTCAAAGAAATAATGGCTAGAAACTCCCCCAAACTGGCACCACACAAACATATAGATATAAGAAGAAACTAGGCAGACGCAGAACAGGATGAACCCAAGAAAATCCACAGCAAAACACATCAAAATTAAACTTCTGCAAACTAAAGAAAGAAAACCCGGAAAGTAGCCAGAGAAAAGCAAAGCATTATCTACAGAAAACACCTCATCTAAAACTATGGAAGCAAGAAGTAAGGAACATTCAATCTTTTTCAAGCACTGAAAGAAAAACTGTTTACCACAAATCCTAGATCCAGAGAAACTGTCCTTCAGGAATGAAGAGGAAAGAAAGACCTCAAATGAAGAATTTCTAGAAGAATTTGTCACTGGCAGACATACTCTTAAAGAATGGCTTAAAAAGGGTCTTAAAACAGAAAGGAAATGATAAAGAAATAAAGGAATCTTGGAGAACCAGAAGAAAGAATAACTGAACAGAAATATGGGTACGTACAATAAACTACCGTTTTCATGAGTTTTATAGATTATACCTTAAGATGGAAACAAAAGTTGTTAATACCATCTGATGTCTAATATTTAAAAGTGGGAAAGATAAAGGAACCTAAATGGAAGTAAGGTTTTCATACTTTACTCAAAGTGGTAGAATGTGGACCCAGGGGACTGAGAATATACAGTAGTCTACTCTTATCCATGGGGGGAGGGGAGGTGGAAGGGAGTGGATATGTTCCAAATTGCCTGAAACTACAGAGAGTACCAAACTCTATATCTTCTATACATACATACCTATGATAAAGTTTAACTTATAAATTAGGCACAGTAACAGATTAAGAATTAAATAGAACATAGAGCGATACAGTGTCCTATACTCATCCTTTTTGTGACAAAGCACCTACATGATGGCATGAAGTGAAATGAATGACGGGCATTAGGATGAAGCTTTAGTCAACCACTTGACCTTCTGACGATATGTCAGGAGGATCATCTGCTTCCAGACTTCAGGTGACTGCAGGCAAATGCAACTAAGGAAAGTGAAACTGTAGATAAGGAGGGACTACTGTGTGAGTGTGTGTGTGTGTGTGTGTGTGTGTGTGTGTGTGTGTGTGTGTGTGAGAGAGAGAGAGAGAGAGAGAGAGAGAGAGAGAGAGAGAGACCCAGAGCAACACTATAAAAACTAACCATAATCAAATAAAAAAATGGCAGACCTAAGCATTCACCTATAAACAATTACTACTATATACTAAACTGCATTCCCCTCAAATTCCTACAGATCTGAAGCCCTAATTTTTAAAGTGACTGTATTTGGAGAAAGGGCTTTTAGGAGGTAATTAAAGTCACAGGGGAAGGGGAGTGTCCTTATAAGAAGAGATAATAGCTCTAGACTCTCTCCACCCACCACAAAGAACAAATCATGATGGTGGCCACCTGCAAGCCAGGAGAAGGGGCTTCAGAATGAAACCTGCCTTGCAAATACCTTGATCTTGGACTTCTCAGTCTCCAGAATTGTGAAAAAATTAATGTTTATTGCTTAAGTCAACTGGCCTATAGCATTGTTATGGAAGCCTGAGCAGACTAAGACAATCACCTTAAAAGCAAATGATCTAAATACTCATCAAGACAGAGACTGACAGCATGCTTTAAAAAAAAAAAAAAGAGAGAGAGAGAAAAAAAGACAAAAAAAAAAAAAAACCAGGGACACCTGTATGGCTCAGTTGGTTAAGCCTCCAACTTTGGCTCAGGTCATGATCTTGTGCTTTGTGAGTTTGATCCTTGCATCAGGCTCTGTGCTGATAGTTCAGAGCCTAGAGCCTGCTTCAGATTCTGTGTCTCTCTCACACACAGTCTGTCTCTCTCAAAAATGAATAAACGTTAAAAAAAAGTGACCCCAATACAAGCTATTTATTTAAAAAAAAGTCAGTCCAAATTCAACAAGGAACAGAAAAAAGTATGCTATGAAAGTGTTAATTTAAGAAAGCAAGAGTGATATCAGTATCTGACAAAGTACACTTGAAAACAAAGAAAATTATGAAAGGCAAATAGGGATTTTATGAAACAATAAAAGGATCAATCTACCAGGAAAGCATAAAGAACCTTAACTGTGTGTACACCAAAAAACAGAGCCTCAAAATATAGGAAGTAAAACCTGACAAACCTGGAAGGGGAAATAAACAAATCCACAATTAATTGTAGGAAATTTCAATATCCCCCTTAGCAACTAACAGAACTACTAAAAAGAAAATCAGCAAAGACATAGAAGGTCCACAAACAACAAAAGTAATCAACAGAATCTATTTGATATAAACAGAACACCCCAACAAACAGAATACCCCAAATTTTTTCAAGTACCTATAGAAAATTCACTGAGAGAGAATATCCTGGACTATATAAGAAACATTCACAAACTTTTAAAAATTCAAATCATATATACTATGTTCTTTGATCATAATGATATCAATTAGAAACCAATAAAAGAGGGGCATGTGGGTGGTTCAGTCGGTTGAGTATCTGACTCAAGTTGGATGTCAGTCATGCTCAAGTCATGATGTCACGGTTCATGAGTTCGAGCCCCACAGTGGGCTCACTGCTGTCAGCACAGAGCCTGTTTCAGATCTCCCGTCTCCCTCTCTCTGCCCCTCTCTCCCATTCATCCTCTCTTTCTCAAAAATAAACATTTTTTTAAATATACAAAACTGAATGAAAATTAAAGTACAACATACCAAAATATGTGGGGTGCAGCTAAAGCAGTGCTGACAGGGAAATGTATAGCAACAAATATCTACATTAAAAATAAGGAAAGGTCTCAATCTGTTATTACCTCAAGAAACTAGAAAAAAAAAAAAAAAAAGAACAAAATAAACCCAAAGCAAGCAAGCAGAAAGAAGGAAATAAAGAGAAAAGCAAAATCAATGATTGTGGAAGAGGCCAAAAGAGAAAATTAATTAAACAAAAAGCTGGTTCTTTGAAAACCTATCACTGAAATTGATTAACTTCTATCTACAAAGACTAATATAGAGAAGACATAAATCGCCAACATCAGGAATGAAATAGGAGATATTACTACAGATCCAGCACCCATTAAAAGAATAAATAAATATTAACAAATTTACTACCTTATACTTATAGATTCACTAATTTCGAAGAAAATGGTAATTCCTCAAAAACCACTCAAGTAAGATGAAATAATCTGAATAATCCTGTAAACCCTAAGGAAATTAAATTTGTAGTCTAAAAACGAAAAAAAGAAATCCCCAGGCTTAGAAGATTTCACTGGAGAATTTTGTGAACATATAAAGAAAATTAAAACCAGTTTTATACAACCTGTCCATCTCTTCATAAGACAGAGGGGAAAGGAACATTTCCCAACTCATTTTATAAGACCAGTTGCTACCTTTTCATTTATGTTCACACTAAAACTTGGGCATGAATGTTGAAACTCTTACTACCCACAACTCAGATGAACATCCAGGAGATTATGCTGAATGAAAAAAAAAGCCAATCCCCAGAAGTTACATATTGCATTTATGTAACATTTATGAAATGAGAAAACTGTGGAAATAGAAAACAGATCAGCAGTTGCTGGAGTTAGGAAGATGGAGAGTAGGAAGGAAACTGCAAGTGAAGCGCGGCTGTACAGGGAACTGGAAGGACCCCCGTGAAGAAATGGTCCTACAGCTGGTCTACGACGGTGGATACACAAACCTACACGAGTGAGAAAACCATACAGAAATACACACACACACACACACAAGAAAAACTGGGTAAGACTGATGGATCGCATTAATGTTACTCTCCTGGTTGTGACACTATAATGTGTACAAGATGCTACCATTGGGGTAAGTTGGGGAAAAGATACATGGGATCTCTGTTATTTCTTACAACTATATGTGGATTTACAGTTTCATCAATAAAAATTTCAAGTAAACTAAAAACAGTAATTGCTAACTAAGTTCACACCCTTCCAGTCAAAAGCTCTGACTTTACCCTGTCAGTAAAGACAGAGCTGGGCAAGGTGGGTTTTATCTACCACTATGAAGTCAGTTCACACAAATGGTAGAAAGACTCCAAAAACAAACACGATTTCTTTGGGCACATACAGTACAGCACCCAGGTCACCAGATCCTGTTATCAGACAATCAGTAGGCAAAACCAAGCCCAAATACACATAGATTTAAAAAAAAAATACAAAAATACAAAGCCAAGGTAGTTCTAGGCCACAGAGGAATATAATGACAACAGAACAAGAGTAGACCAGAAATATACCACAAAACAAAGAACCTCAAGTAGCGACAGAGTCCTAGCCCCTTATATCTGCTTTACTGCATGCAGTTCTGATTTCCTTCCCAGTATAACCAGAACCCTGTGAGATCTACTCAACTAAAATAACTACTGGCACCCATTATTATAATAGCAATACAGCTTCCTTTCTCTAAGGGTTGGTTACTTCCTACCGGCTGTGGATAAATTTCAAAAATCAACGTTTGTTTAAATGTTGCATTAAGAGTATGGCCCAAGTGCCCAGTACAAGACTGACACATACCATTTACCAAATAATAGAAAGGAGGTACAGAATAATTTATCAATGAATTAATACAAGTCAGTGGACCTTTGCCCCATAAAAGAGTTACATTCACAGAAATTTTACATGTAGCTTCAGGGCGTTCTTGAAGGCTCTAAAAACCAGATTTTATGAAACCTTGGTTTAGATTCTCCACCTTGAGAAATATAAGTCACTTGCCTCTTTTTGATAGAAAGAGTGTGCATGTGAACAGGGGAGGGGCAGAGGGAGAGGGAGAATCTCAAATGGGCTCCGTGCTGGGATCTCACACCCATAAGATCATGACCTGAGCCCAAATCAAGAGTCAGTGCTTAACCAACTCAGCCACCAAAGCACCTCTTCCTTTCTTCTCTTCTTCCTTTCCCAGGTGTGCAAGTGAGGGAAGGGTCATCTGCCTCTTAAAAGAAGAGGGTCGGGGGGGCCTGGGTGGCTCAGTTGGTTGAGCGTCTGGTTTTGGCTCAGGTCATAATCTCACAGTTTGTGGGTTCAAGCCCCATGTCAGGCTCTGTGCTGACAGCTCAGAGCCTGGAGCCTGCTTCAGATTCTATGTCTCCTTCTCTCTCTGCCCCTCCCCTGCTCATGCTCTCTTTCTCTCAAAAATAAACAAACATTTTAAAAAATTAAAAAATAAAAATAAAGAAGAGGGTCAGGTAAGGTCATTTCTCAAAGCCCTCTCCAATGTTAATATGTAATGATTCATACCCTGGTCAAACCCCTGATGGGATTACCTCTCTTTAACTGTCAAATCAATGGCACAGATTTTTTAACAGAACATTTGATTTATTTACCAGAATCCTTAAACATACCTACCATCTGGGATAGGTTTGAAATCTTAAGTTGGAAGCTAGAGAAACCATGGAAATCTTATGTGGATTGTTAGTAAAGTCAAAGATCATTAAGTAGAAAACATAAAGCACAACAGTCTCGGGGGCGGGGGAGGGGGTAGGTCAATACCATGATGCTGCACTCTGCCAGACTGGGTAGAAAATATGTTCAAGTTAGTTCAATTTCAGCAAAAACACATCTTAAAGCAAATGCTGTAGGCTTCTCAAAAAAAAAAAAAAAAGTTTTAATCTAGAAAACTAGGAAATGAATTTGGTACCTAATACATCATGAGATGTCTCAAAGTTCAAACTTTTTCAGGTCTCCCAAAGCAATCTTTATTGACTATCAGTATAAAAGCCACTCCCCGGTGTACTGGCCTTTGACTTGGATTCCCAGAGCTGCAGTGTAGCTTTGGGAGTAGACCTGAAAGCGAATTACTAAGAGAGATTCGATCTTCCCAGAGAAACTGTAAAATATCCAACATGGCTAAGTGCACTCTATCCTTACTGCTTTCTTCACCTAAAGTCTTCACGATGGCCTACTGAATTCCACAAACTTCCATTTGGAAAACTGCAGGATTATTCAAACTCCTTTCCATGTAACTTTTTAGAAATGTCCTCTACCCTGTTTTTTTTAAATGTCTATTTTTTCTTTCACCTGGATGAAAGAATTGGGGGTTATGAAAATAAGTGAAAATACATTTAATCCACAAGAATGTTTACCAAATAGAATTGGGTCACTGTCCTGCAATGAGTTTCTAAATCTATACCCTTGTGTTCAATCTCCTTTTTCAGCCTTTCGTTTTCTGCAATGTTGAAAGGGTAACAATGAAGCCGTTAAGCAACTAATGAGCCAAAATGGAATTCCTTAAGGCAAGGGGCCATGTGTCAAGTCCAAATGCTAATTGGCTGGGCTGTGCACTGAGAATCCCTCAGTCTGGGGCTAACAAGGGTCTGAGGCTTGCCTCGGTCCAGCCAAAGTGGAGACTCCCCTGCAGCAACTCCAGTAAGAGGACCTCCCTCCTCTGCTCGACACTGCCGGCGTCTGGGACATGCTGCTGCTTTCCGAGACTGCCCACTCCATTCTCACAGCTCTGGCTGTTAGAAAGTTCTCTTACAGTGGGTACAAATCTGTCTCTCTGCGACTTCCACCCACAAGTTCTAATTCTATCCCTGGGGACCACACAGAAAAAGCCTAATCCTTCTTCCATCTTCTACATGTCAGCCCTTCAAATATTTGAAGTGAGTTATCAAGTTTCCTAGGCTCTTTGTGGTAGGCTAAATCCATCCTAATCTGCAGAACCTCCAAGAATATGATCTCACATGGCAAAAAGGACTTTGCAGATGTGATATGTTAATGATCTTGACTGAGATAGAAAGGTCAGCTCAGATTCTCCTGGTGGACCCAAGATCATCAACAAGGGCTTCTTAAGAGGGAAGTAGGAGGGTCAGAGTGAGAGAAAATGTGAACAAGTTAGCAGAGGCTGGAGTGATGCACTTGGAAGATGAAGGAAGGGACTAGAAGCCTAAGAACGCAGGCAGCCTCTGGAAACTGAAAAAGGCAAGGAATTAGATTCTTCCCTACAGCATATGGAAGGACCACAGCCTTGCTCACCCATGTAGACTTGTGACCTCTGGGACTGTATGGTAATACATCCGTGCCCATTTATGCCACTAAATGTATATAATTTGTTCCAGCATCAACAGGAAACCAATAGACTCATTCTTCCACACTGAAAGAGGTCTTCAACCACTCTTTAACTGACACAATTTGAAGGCTCACCCTTTGGGACATTCCCAATCTTTGTCTAAAACTCCACGTGTTTTCTTCATCCTTGCCTTGCAACCTCTTCTCCTGGCCCAAAACAGCTTTAAACTTTCCCTCCAGCAATGATGTCTACAGCCCTATCCCTTTGATCCACTGGCCCTTAGCACACACATTCTCAGAGTAGATGCTCAACAAACAACTATTAGGTTGAAATGAAATAACTGTTCAGAAACGCCAACAGTTTTGATCTTCTCAAAGATTAAAAGGCCTTATGCTTCCTCTTCTCTCAACACAAACTGAGCAATTACATAATTTAACCTTTAGAATCTTCAATTTCTTCCCCAACTATAAGGATTTAAGGCATTAGACTGAGGACTTCTCAATTGAGACTTTCAGTCATAGGACTCCTTGATTACTAAAATCACTGTGGAACCTGAAGATAAAAGTTCCCTATATTATGCATATGACTAACAGTCCCTGCTACCAGGACCCCTAAACTCTACATTTGTTTTTAATTATCATGCAAACTGTAGAATTTATCACAAAGGACCATGTAAACAAAGGTATAGCATTAGTTAAGCCAAATGCTTTTACAAAATATTTAAATGGTTATTGGGTAGCTTCATCTGCAACTTCCAGCGAAATAAGGATGCAGCAAAAAAAATAATAATAAGTGAAATGTTTGACAAATGTTTGTTACAAATGTAATAAGCACTGTAACAACAGTATAATTCTTTTTATAATTGTGAAGGTTGTTCTTATTTCAGGTCCGTCCATAGATGCTGAAGCTTAGTGCACGCCAATCACTGTATTTCAGAACTGTAGGAGCAAAGAAATTATTCATTCTCATACTTTCTCACTGAGCTTCTATGCAGAAGGGCAAACAGGTTTCTACTTCCTCCAATCAGACATATGCTTATTGAAGATCACTAAGCCCAAGACCTACTTTACAGATAGTGGGAAACTCAAATGTGTATTAGACACGGTCCCCAACTTCAACTTGCTTTCAGTTGTACACAAGCAGACAGCGTATTTTAAATAGGAGGAAAAGAGGAAAAAATACAAGGCAATATAACAAATGGGCAGTGTAGACAGTGCCATAAAAGGGTTGAAGAGATCGTGCTCAATGGACAAGAAGGGTCAGATGTGGAGAGTGAGGTGGGACCTGGGGGGAACTCAGACAGAAACAGAAAAGAACATATCAGACCAGAGAACAGCACAAATAAGGGCAAGGTGACAAAAAGACATATTCAAACGAGCAACCAAGTCAGGCACTGTGAAGAATTTTATGTCAGTAAGTAGAAAAAGATGGCAGAAAAAGTGAGTTGGAAGCAAATTACAGAGCCAAACAAGTGACTAAGTCACCCATCGTAGTGCATTACATGCGCCCACACTCAAACTTTCTAAATAAGTTGTAAATAAAGGTCTTGCATGCTAGACAAATAAGCTTATATCTTCTCTGGTAAACAGGGAACCACTGAGGTTTCTGGGTAAGAGAATGGCTTACATAAAACTGACTTAGCAGTGGTTTACAAGATAAAAGGGAAAAGCAAAAAACTGAAATCAAAGCGCCCCATTTTTGAAGTGAAAAAAGCCCAGACAAGAAAGAAGATATGAAACTAAACGGAGGAGAATATTAAAAAGTATTACAGAGAAAGAAGTGACACAACTTGGTAATCACTTTTTATTTTTTTTCAAGAGGAGGGGTTGAAAGAGTCTAATATGATTCTCAAGTATTTAAATCAGATAAGAAGGCAAACGCATTCAGACCTTGTTTTTTTGAGCACCTACTAGGCCAGTCACTGGTTAGGATAAAATAATGACCGTGACCATGAACTACGTTGGTGAGGCAGTAACAGGGCACCAACAAGTAACCGTCATATTAACAGTGTGACGACCACTACGGATGAGTAAAGTCAAGCACGTACAAGTACGCAGCCCCAAAACTGAGCGCAGGAGAGGGCCCTGATTTTAGAAGGAAATCAAAGAGGGAAGGAGGGGGAGCAAGAAGAAACCTGAAAGGACACATATACATCAGTCTCTTTCTTCAATTACTCAGTTAAATATAAACTACCAGATATCAGCAAATACCCCCAATTTAAGACTCCGAATATGCACTCCTATGATCACTTGTTTGGTTAGAACCCCAATTTTTTATTTTGATGAAGTATATGACAAGGTAAAAATTACACACTCAAAAGATCACCAACTATAAAGGAGCACTAGAAAATTTTATGTGATGGAAACATTCTCAATTTTGATTGTGACAGTTGACTATATGACTGACCTCCATTATATGATTATATTTACTTTCAGTAAATTATATCTTAATAAATCTGACAAAAAAAATCACCAATGATTCTATTGCTAGATTCAACGGTAATTATTCAAAGGTGATTCAATAGTTATTTCATGTTATATTTAAAACGAAGTATCAGCCAATATCACCTTTACTATTTATAGTACCGTATACATCTGCTATAAACACACACATTTTAATATGTAATTTTATCATTTTTATTTGAATGAAACTCCATGCATTTCATTCTGATTTTGAGAAACAAGGTTGTTGTTGTTTTTATCTATTTATTTTGAGGGAGAGGAAAAGTGGGGGAGGAAGGGGGGTAGAGGGGAGATAGAGAATCACAAGCAGGCCCCACACAGCCCCGATGTGGGGCTTGAACTCACGAATTGTGAGATCAGGACCTGTGCTGAAATCAAGAGGCAGATGTTTAACCAACTGAGCCACCCAGGCGCGCTCCGAGAAACAAGTCCTAAGGCTCAGGATCAAACCTGAGGACCTCACTCATCCTATCATCCTAACAAACTTAAAATGTAGATCATATTCCTCCTTCAACCAGCTGTCCTTCACATTCTCTTTTCTTCTGTATCTCAAAATCTGTCACCTTTGATACCTGGTATCTCTTCCTTACCACGGGGTTCTACGTGTTCTACTTGTCCTGGGAAATGGGACTCTTCCCTTAAACGTTTCCACACTCTCCTCTAGCGCCTCTAAGCTGCCCTACACACCTGTGCCAGATTAAGCATACATTTTTTATTAATTAGATAAACCTCAGCTCAAAAACATTTGGTTATTCTCACTGACTTTAGGTTAAATACAAAAATCTCTGACTAGCTTGCAAAGCCTCCATAATCTAACCTAATTCTGTATATACAATTCTATCCATAAAATATGAAATGAACTGATTTAACAATTAGTAGAAAGACAAGATACTGGGAGAAAGGGTAAAGGGATAACATACCAGAAATTTTAACACTAACAAGAAATAAAAGGCATATTCTCGAGTAAGAACCAAGCCCATTTCATCTGTACAGGAGGGAACAGCTGGAGGTGAGGCTGGACGAGCAGGCTGGGTCCATACCTGTGAAGACTTCCGTGCTACGCGGAGGATTTCAGGCAACAAGAGAAATCACCATGGATGTTTTAGAACACAGGAATGACATAACAAAGGTGATGCTCGAGAAAACTAACCTGGGGCTGAAGCGCAGGACGTAATGGCAAAGATGACATGAAAAATAGAGGCTAAGGAAGATCACAGCAGTCAACAGTCTGAGCATAAAATGCAAAGGACTCGAAGAGTGGCAGGCATTCAGGAAACAAGAAACAATCATTCTCCACTATTGCTGATATGCACAAACCTCCCCAAATAACCAGACGGTGACGGGGTCCCGTCAGGCTGACGTGTGGGGGTGGACTGGGAGGATTCATCCATATGTATTTGATTAAAAGTAAATTATTCAGTCAGTAAAGCAAAGGGCCTGGGTAATTTAAAAAAAATAGATAACAATTCCTTTACATTTAAATGAATTTGGGGGCAGAAAGACTTGAGTTATAACTGCCTACACTGGTTATTAGTAGGACTGTGTTCCCGAAAAGACTACTAGCTAAGCAATTACAAGAAAGTTACCCAAAACACAATAGGGAAATGGATCTAGGATTAACAATTGCGTGTTTCTGAAAATGCAAGGATTGCTTCAGATTTTCATTATTTTGTCTAGTTATACATTCACACAAATACTGTGAAACTTATAAGGTCATCTTACTAAGAAAATAATATACCAAATTTCACGTAACAATTGAAATTAATGTTACAAGTATGAAAGAAACTCTTAAGTCTTAATTAATTACATCGCCTAGCAGTACTGTACATGTAAACATTAAATAAAGTCTTTATTTAAAACTGCTTTTGCAATATATGTTAAGTTGGATTGAAATAAGCTAATTCACAGAACTACAGTATTACTATTACTAAATGTAAATATCTATTTTTATATAGATACTAAATAGAAGATAAAATTCAACTTTATTCTTTAAAAATTCATTTTTGCTTAAAATTCGGAGAGGAAAACAAGGAACAAACATGTCTAACAAAAGTTATAGCTCGCTTAATTCATCAGTTTTTCAAGAGTCATTGTGACTTAAAATGACACTTTCAGATACTATTTCAGGTTACATATGGGACGTAATCTGAGGCAATTAATTCACAAATGTACCAAGACACTTACGAAAATCAGCCTTTATTTACAAATCAGCCTTCTGACAAAAGATACAATAGAGGTGCATAATTATACTATCAGAAGTCATTAGTGAAAATATAAGGTTCAGAAACAGTAACTTAAAAATAAGGCATTTTATGGTTACTAAGATGGAGATTGTGTGTCGATGTCAAAGCCTACGCCTTCCACTAGATTAAGGTCAATGCGTCGAAACAGCTCAGCTTTAATACTGAAACACTGTCACTCAACAATGAGAAGATTACATTTCCGAGAAGAGGTTGTCTATTACGGGTTTTATATTTGTCAGGGTCGTGTTTTTAAACATTTTGGCAGTTTACTGGAAGCTTACCCCAAAACTGGTTTTGGGTTTTAATTTACTTACAGACTCAAAATTTAAGACGGATTCAGTTGTTTAAAATGGAAATATCAACAACTTTGGCTGTATAGCCAAGATTACTTCCGCTTTTACACAAGGTCCATCTGGCTACGGCTAACGAAGGGCAGAAACTAGGAAGTGAGGAGGTCAGTGCCAGAGATCCAAGTTAGAGAGGTTTACATTTAGAGTCAAAGGACCCTATCTTGCATTGATCAAAGCAATTTTACCTGTGGCAAAATTTTAGGCAGAAGACAGAACACAATCTATCACCAGTAGAGACCTGGCATCCTCACTGGGCTAGTTACCTACCAAGGCAGGGCTGACAACCTGGCATATCGTGTCATTTATCTATACGACAGTTACTGCTGTGAGGTGAGGGCTGGAGTTTTCCCCACATGGTTAAAGAATTTAGTCAACAATCCAAAACAATGGAGGACTCTTAGAACCAAAAGAAGAATGAATCTCTTTTTGGCTAGAAGATCCGATGTTTGTCTAAATAAGAAAATAAAACTCCAAAGATATGAAGACAAAATGGTACAATGAAAATGTATTAGGTAACAGTTATCAAGATCCCCAAAAACGTTCGTTATTTTTTGTTTAACCAAGTAATCTCATGTCTAGGAATGTCACAGCCAAAATAAAATAGTAAAAGGCAAAAGTACTGTTAATGATTGCTTCTGGGCCTTTTTTTTTTTTTTTTGGTCCTGATTCTATATAGTCTCTGAAACTTTTGAATGAAGAATGGTTGGCAGGGCTGGAATTCAAGTGGAGAATAACCAAAATCCATGCTCTAGACTTCTTTGTAACTGAGAGCTTGTCAACCCCACATAAAGGACTGCCACTCGGAAGAAGATGAAGCCGATTTATACTTCAGTTCTTACAAAAGAATCTCAAAATAAAGGGCACTCCCTCCATTTATTTGGAACAACAACACACCATTCCAGAAAGCCATCTGGTTAAGACAACAGGTAGGGAAGGTAGCCCTCAGGCAACAGGAACCAAAGTGCCTGAAGATAATGGGATGTCGAAAGAGAAGCTAGCAACTACAGGTTGCTACAACTTCTTTGTACTTTCCAGAGTCCGTTACACCAGGCAGATTTGAGGAACGGTGCTTCACAGCACTGCTTAAAATTCTATTTGGGGGGCGCCTGGGTGGCTCAGTCGGTTAAGCGTCCGGCTTCCACTCAGGTCATGATCCCCCAGTTTGTGGATTCGAGCCCCGCATCGGGCTCTGTGCTGACAGCTGGCTCAGAGCCTGGAGCCTGCTTCGGATTCTGTGTCGCCCTCTCTCTCTGACTCTCCCCTGCTTGTGCTGTCTCTGTCTCTCAAAAATAAAAAACAAAAAAAAAATTTTTTTTTTAATTCTATTATTTGGAGTCATACAGGACACAGAGGGGAAAAGGTCCCTGAGCATGTCTGGCAGTGACAGTTTCTCACAGCAGTCTAGTGCCCCTTGAACCAGCATTTTATCCCTTGGATAAATACCCAGTAGTGCAATTACTAGGTTGTAGGGTAGTTCTATTTTTAATCCCTTTGAGGAACCTCCATACTGTTGTCCGGAGTGGCTGCACCTGTTTGCATTCCCATTCCTCTATACTTTTCTAATTCTTACTGACAAGGAAGTGAATTCCATTTGCTTCTCTTTTTCCTAGACAAATCAGGGAGAGTAAACTCTTCTTCCTGAAACTTCCACCAAGGCGAAGCTCTTCTTTTTTTAATTTTTTTATTTAATGTTTTTTATTTATTTTTTGAGAGACAGAGAGAGACAGCACGAGCAGGGAAGGGTCAGAGAGAGAGGGAGACACAGAATCTGAAGCAGGCTCCAGGCTCTGAGCTGTCAGCACAGAGCCTGACATGGGGCTCGAACCCACAAACTGTGAGATCATGACCTGAGCTGAAGCCAGATGCTTAACCTCTGAGCCACCCAGGCGCCCCAAGGTGAAGCTGTTCTTAGTCAAAGGTATAGAACGGCCTTCCAGTCTAGAAAGTGTTTTATTTATTAACGCAAACATGAACATTTTCCTCACCGTTGGTAACAGACCAATTCTAACACCAAAGTCCTTTGATCTTAGCCAAAAGGCCGAGAAGCGATAACACCACAGTCCTTCGAGTGGAGTCTCAATTACCGAGCTAAAGAGCTATAAAAATTAATAATGTATTATGGTAAAGTACAGAACCATTTAAGTATCCTGGAGCTGCAAAGTATACAAATAATATTTGTAATAGATTAATCACAGAAAAATCTCTGAAGGAAATAAGTTTAAGACAAATCTTGAAGAAGTATGGCAAACACTTTAGTATGGCTATAACAGAGTGTCCGTACTGGGGAATAATGAGAAATGAGCTTGGAGACATAAGAGCGAGAGCCTTGCTGGAGGATATTAAATGTTAGAACAGACAGCAACCATGGCCGGGGAAGAACACACCGCTCTACCAGGCTAATTTCCTTGAAACCCCACTGTCAGAAGCCAGTAAATTGTGAAAATGTTTATTCTACAAGAAAGCACAAAAATAACATCAATCTAAGACAATGAAGTGTCACTTTTAAGGATGAACATGTCTCATACTCCTATACCAACTCAAATCACTATTCACTTCCAAGCTTGACTTTGACTTCACTGATAACCTAGCTAGTTAATTCCATCAGCTAGAGACTAAAATGACCTATTTTCACTCCTTAGAAAATAAGGTGCTCACACAAAGCAACTGCAGCCCATGGAATGTGCATATAAATTTGCCACAGAGGCTGAAATTTTACCTAGATTAAATAAACTTCCTTACCTTTTCGAACCACAGCTTTTATTGCATTTTTTAAACAAACATAGTGAACGACGCAAGAGATTTGAGGAAATTGAAACAAAACTGAAAGGCTAAATTCCTTGAAAGGAAATGAATCATTCCCTGTTGTATCTTGGCCTGGCGTGAGGCTGAGAGCATAGTAGGCATGCATGGAACATTTGCTAATTAAATGCAAAGGCTTTGCCAACAAGAGGATTAATGCTTGGAAGAATCCCAAGCTACATTCCTGGACCAAATAGCTGAAAATATTCTCAGTTCCCCATTATACTCTACTTTCCAGCAAGTCCTAAGTGATAAGCTAACTTTGTAATCCAATCAAATGCAACAGCAGTACCACATCCTTTGCATCTTGTCTTTGAAATTTGGGTCCAAGAAATTTTTAGCACACACACCAGTTGGCAGCAAAATCACCCAGTCCCCGAAGTTCACTCTGGTTCTTGTACATATGTGAAAATATAATCAAATTAGAGTCCGAAACTGATGAGAACCCGCATACTAATTTCTAGATCCACCAATAATTCACTGCGTGACCTCGAGCATATCACCCCAGTTTTCTCGTCTGTCAGGTGAGAAAAGAGGATATTTTAAAAACCTTCCTTGGGGAAACTTACTGATGACCGCAACTGACTTTAAAATGCATAAAACATAGGACTGACGAATGGGTATAGGGATAAGTTCATATCTAATGAAGGAGAGTAAAGAGTTCAGAAAATAATCTACATGGTGGATATATGTCCTTGCACAGAAAAACCTCTTCACTAGCCCCAACCTCCATCTTTCCTGTTCCTGGAAATGGCACCACACACCCAGCAGCTCAAAGCAAAAAACTAGAACTTACCCTGAAGTCCTCTTCTTCCCTTACCTGCAACCAATCAGCCACGTCCTGTTAGCTCCTCTTTCAAGACCTTGCTCCAGTCCGTCCCCTTCACTTCAGTGTCCTACTTGTGGGCTAGTCCAAGCTGACCTTCACCCCCTTCCCTTCCTCCATTCCTGCCTCTCCCAAATCATAAACAGTGACCTTCTGAAATGTATACCAATCACTCTCCAACTCTACACGTTCTGGTGACGCTGAGACTATAAACGAAACCCAACCCCTTACCGTGGCTTACGGACCCCACTGGCCTCGGCTGAGGTCTTCGCCCTCAGCCCTATTGCTTGTACCCCTCATTTACCGGGGACCAGTCACACTGGCCTTTCCAGCCCTGTGACACACCCAGTTCTTACATTAAGGCCTTTGTACTTAATTCCCTCCGACAGCAATGTTTCTTCTCGAAAATTTCACTTGGCAGACTACTTCCTTCTAGTCATTCGACTTGCGGCTTATTATGCCCCCACCTCAGGGAGGCCTTTTCAGAGGGGTGGAGTATATGAACACAGACCCTGCAGTCACACTGCCTAGATTCAGGGTCCAGCTCTGTACTTTCCTAAACTGTGTGACCTTGGGTAAGTTACTTAGCTTCTCTATGCCTAGGTTTTCTCAGATTGAAAACCGAGATAAGACGATTCATAGGGTCCTTGTAAGACTAAATACATATGAAGGAGAACACTTAAAAACAATGTCTGCGATATAGTAAGTTACTGACGTCTTTGCTACTGCTAATACTATTATCATTATGGCATTAGTTTATATTTTATTTATTATCTACCTTCCCAAATGGAATGCTATTTCCAAAAGAGATCTTACTTGCTTTGTTTATGGCCATATCCTCAGTGCCTAGAACACTGCCAACCACTTAGCAGATGTTCAGTAAATTTCTGCCAAATTAAAACCTTATTATGCTCTTACATTTGACTGCCCTACTAGTTCACTTGCCCTCAGTCAACTTTACCTACAATGTAGCATTTTTTTCTGTGGCTTAACAGTTTCCCAAATTATCTGGAAAGCATCCAGGAGGTTCACACAGCCCCCTACGTCTAAATGGTACACAAAAAGGCAAAGATAGGGAATGTGAGGAAGCTCGTAAGAAAGTGACTTATCACCTACTCTATAATGTTGTCGTCCTTCAGCCTGAGGGACTTTATACAGTAATTAGCTTTTGTTACCAATATTAATTGCTGAAATAAAATATTTGTCTACCCCTAGCATATTAATCTTCAATTTAATGTTATAAAGAAGGTGATAATTTTAATGCACAGAGATGTTTCTTAAATAGCAGGGATACGCTTATCATGATAAAACATAGAGTAGTTTCCTAAAGCTACAAAGTACCACAAATTAGGTGGCTCAAAACATCTATTCTCTCACAGTTCTGGAGGCTAGAAGTCCAAGGTCAAGATGTCACCAGGGCCACAATCTCTCCGATACTCTGGATCCAGTCTCTGCCTCTTGCAGCTTCTGGGGGGGACAGCTCTTGATCCTTAGTGGCCCTGGGTGGCAGGTGCAGCCCTTCAAAGCACTGCCTCCAGTCACATGGTCCCGAGGCAACCTCCTCTAGGTGTCTCTTCTCTAGAATCCACCTTACTCAGGAGGACGCCTTTTTTTTTAATGAGTTTCCTTTTTTTTTAATGTTCATTTTTGAGAGAGAGAGAGAGAGCAAGCAAGTGGGGGAAGGGGAGAGAGAGAGGGAGACACAGAATCTGAAGCAGGCTCCAGGCTCTGAGCTGTCAGCACAGAGCCCGACACGGGGCTCGAACCCACGAACCATGAGACTATAACCTGAGCCAAAGTTGGATGCTTAACTGACACCCCAGGCACCCCAAGAGGACCTCATCTTAACTAATTATGTCTGCAACAATCCTATTTCCAAACTGCGTTCTAAAGGTAAAACTTCAACATCCCTTTTGGGAGCACACAATTCCAACCCATTAACATATACATTGCATTTTATCTAACATGCAAATTTCCCAGCTCGTCAAGGTTATTATTTATCTTTTAAGCAGACACACGTATATTTCTGAATTTTGATACTTAATGAGAAGAGCCATACTCACTTCCGGTCCCAGCTCTCCAGGATAACTCATAGTTATCTCTATGGTTGAATTAACAGCTTTATAATTATGAGAAATGTAATTAGGTCAGTGATCTAAAACAGTAAGTATTCTAAACCTGTTACAAACAAGTGTCATGAATAAAATGATTTTTCTGGGCCATTTTAAAACAGGGAAAAACACCCGCCTAATTGCATCTAACACAATATTTTTCAACACTATGAGATGTGCAGGGTTATACTCACTTTACAGAGCAAGAGTCTGAGGCTTCTAAGTAATCCATCCAAGGTAACAGATGATAAGTGGTAGAACTGAGATTTCACCACAGATTGATTCCAAGCCCACAGTTTAAAGTCCTACAACTCAACTGTGCTCTGCCACAGTTTTATGTAAAATTCCATCAAACTTTTACTAAAAATCTGTTTGGATTTGGCCAGAAGATGGTCTGGAGGTTGTAATTTCACCTCTAGGAACATAAAGACCACTGGCCCTAAACTGGGATGTGTAAAGTTACATGCACCAAGCCCTATTTCTATTTAGTTACATTATTTTTAAGAACCAATAGACAACAAGGACACCAGAAATGGAGATACTCTTGTTTAGCCCAGTGAAAAGCTTCCTAGAGCAACTTGAGGTGAAAAATCAGGGCAAGAACGAGGCTTGGCTAAGTGGTGGTGAGGGCCACATTCTAGCACAACTGTTCTTTCAGGAAGGATTGTTAGAAGCAGGAAGCTAAGTACAGCTCAAGAGGCAGCCCCACTGCTTAAAGAGAGGGGCTCCACAAAAGCACAAAGAAGAAATTCTGACCCTATCCCCTCATGTACTCAGGCCCTCAAAGTTAGAAAATGCCACAGAAGAGCTCAGAGTTTTGGGTTTCTTTTAAATATTTATTTTTGAGGCAGAGAAAGACAGAGTTTGAGTTGGGGAGGATCAGAGAGGGAGACAGAATCTGAAGCAGGTTCCAGGCTCTGAGCTGTCAGCACAGGGCTCAACACAGGGCTTGAACACATGCACTGTGAGATTAGGACCTGAGCCGTCGTTGGATGCTCAACCAACTCAGTCACCCAGGTGCCTGTGCTTTTAATACAGTTTGCACATGATTCTCTAGTCACCACCAGTGCCAGTGGTGGACCAGGTAGTATCTTCAGAGGTGATAAGTTTGCAAACTGCAGGTAATAAGATAAACTGTACCTATTCCCATTTACTATTTGAGGGGAATGAGAAAGTATTTCTATATTGTTTACTTATAGTCAGAAGTTCCTAAATACTGATAAAATGATACAATGCTGATGAGAGTATCAACAGCAAACTAATAGGCCATTTTTAGGCAATTTTGAATTCTTTCAATGAGTAACAAATTATCTTTTTATTTTTTTAGTGTTTGTCTTAGAGAGAGAGAGAGAAAACACACAAGCAACAAGGGGCAGAGAGAGAAGGAGACACAGAATCCGAAACAGGCTCCAGGCTCTGAGCTGTCAGCACAGAGACCAACGCAGGGCTCGAACTCACAGACCACGAGATCATGACCTGAGCTGAAGTCGACCGCTTCAACCTAAGTTGACCTAAGATGACTTTTTAAAAGACAGGGTTTGCTTACTATGTGCAGTCCCGTGTGAAGCTCTCAAACAAGGGTATCAAATACAATTATTACCCAGAGACCGAATTTCTGGAGTAATGCCAAATCCAGAAATAGAGAAAACATATAGGCACGTGTTCCGGGGGGACAGGGCAACGCCTAAATATCTACGCAAGGACAAACATAGAAGGAAATAGCCGAAGGCCACCCTCGGCTTACACCTGACCCCGAGGTCAGACAATCCTCATGGGGAAGTAGAGGAGCGCTGCAATTGGCTGGCAGGATCTCTCCAAGGTCAGTTTCTTTGGAAAGCAGAGACGCGTGGGAGAGGTAATCAGAGTACAGAGAAAACACTGGAGAGGCGAGCAGAGAGGGGGCAGCTGATCAAAGGCGGTGGAGGACGCTGAGGTGGCGATCCTGGGGTGCATATGAGCAGTTCCTACAGGCAGAGGCTGGAGCCCCAAGAGAAGAGGGAGATAACCACCTGTGCCCCAAGACTCTCCAGCCTTTGAGGCTCAGGGCATTTCCACAGTAACACGCTGCTCTGTGTACACGCAACTAACAGTCTGGGCACGGTTTACTCGTAAAAAATGCCCCGAGTGAAATGTACACATTTGTAGTCGCATCCCTCAGTGGAGATTTCAGTCTTCTAAGATACAACGTACCTGGCGCAGGGATGTGGACCAAAAACCACAAGAGCTCCTCTCTGGCAGTAACCACACTTTACACTGCTCCTGCCCTTCTTGACTTTCTTTACCTCCATTTCCATCCCACAAAATCTGAACCCAAGCTTTCAACACATTGTCGCCACTTCATGAGAAAAGGCACATAAGCATAAATAAGTAAAATAAAATACCATAAAATTACAAAATCTTCTATTAAGTTTGGTAACACAGAGGAATTCAAAATTTCACACATTTCCAAGAACAGGGAATAAAATAGGTAGGGCTGCTGCTCCTGGAGGCCAGAGCCGTCGGATGACTCCAGAAAGATCCCGGACCTTGGGAAGTGGAGTTCGTGGCCCCTCCCTCCTGTCGTCGACTATGAACACCCACAGCATGCATCGGTTTCTTCTGCTCACTCTTTCTTCTCCTAGAACTTAGTTGGCATATGGTTTAGCGTGGCCTTCCTAACCCTGACTCTCTCTCCCCTGCTCACAATCGGTGGTACGTTTAATAAATGCTAACAACTCCCACCACAGCCATGACAACAGTAAAAACAGAGCTGGGAAAATAACCTATTATATAGTATTTCCACGACTCAGGTATAATATATGTTAAAAAAAAAACCCACAAACATAGATGGTAGCAAATTGTATTAGAATTAAGATAGATTTCATGCCCTATGAAGGAGGAGGAGGAAGAGGAGAAGAGGAAGATGAAGAAGAAGGAGAAGGAAGGAAGGAAGGGAAAGGAGTCAAACACATAAAAACAGAGTAGAGTGGGGGCTGCCAGGGGCTGGGATATGGAAAAAGGGGAGAGGGTGGTAAAACAGTGCAAACTTCTGGTTGTAACATGAATAACATCTGAGGATCTAATGTTTAACATAATTACAGTGGATAATTCTATATCCCATAACTGAAATTTACTAACTTAAGTGTTTTTATCAAAATAAAAACAGTAAATATGTGAGGTGATGGATATGTTAATTGTGGGGGTCCTTTCACAATGTGTCTGTATATCAAATCCTCACATTGTATGCTTTTAATATAATTTTGTCAATTATATTTCAATAAAGCTGAAAATAAGGAAATCATTAATTCTGCATATTAAGTACCTTTGTTTTTAACATAATTTACTTAACTGTAATTTTATGCAACATGGACAACTGGACAGCTCACACCATTCCTGAGAACTTAACCATCAGCCTCACAAGAGTACAGCCAACTCCAGTGCATCACTGCCAATCCCTCAGCTTAAGTTCCTACTAACTGGAAATTCTTTCCCTTCTGTGTTAGTTCAGATCCCCAGGAGAGATTCTTACAGGCTTCAGTCATCTTTCTAAGCCACCAAGTCACAGGTTGCTGACCAGCCTATGAAGCAGTTGCTCCCTTTGGGGTGCCGTCCCTGCCCCCGAAGCCTATGACTCGTAGGGGAGGTGGAGATCAGTGATAGGAAACCGGGATCTCGGCAGCAGGGACAGACATGAACGAGCATGAAGACAGAGATGTTAAAAATCCATGGCCCCTGTAATCATCCCAATGAAGGCCATTTCAAAAAGAGGAGTTCGCAGAAATGACCAGGAGTTATCAGGAAAGAAAGAGTTAAAGTGTATTTAAATAGTATCTTTAAGAAGATGCGTGTGTGGGGATCAGCTGCGCATGCAGCATTCACCTGCTTATAGCAGCCTTCCCAGAATGCAGAGGTTGGAAACCGAAAAAACTGTTATTGTCCAGGTTCCTTTACGACCAGTATTGGGAAGTAAATTCAGGTCCACTGTTAAGATGTAAGACACAAAACATGGAAGACAGAAGTGAAGCAGAGCTCCATCAGCCTGTGGCTTTCAGCTGTCCTCAGCAAGCAAAGAAGGTCACAGGCACGTCAGCATCCAGTCTCCAGCTTCAAGGGTACTGGTGGAGCACGGCGCCAGCCTCTAGGCAACAGCTCTGAGGCATCAGGGAGGTGACACGGCCCCGGCCAGACACCACATTCCTGACTTCAAGCAGCTAGGACACCAACAGCAGTGGCCGCTATGGTCCCCTTCATCACAGGGCAGGTGGGTGTTCTTGCCTAAGTCACAGTGGCAGCCTCCTGATCGCCACTTCCCTGACAGTGGCAGACGTGGCAGCTCCTGTGGGAGGTTGTTCCAAGTTGTCCTAGAAGTGATTCTCAGATTCCTGGCCTGAGCTCAGGAAGATTCCCTAAGCTACTAATTCCCTGTATTATATCCCTTTCTGTCTCCTGCACTTTACCCTGACCAATGCTGCAAGAAAATATCGTAGACTGACTGCAGATACTCAGGCTGTTCTTTCAAACACACCAAGGACCCAAGCAAAATGCCACCATTCCCATTAACCATACCCAAGGAAGGCAGTCTCCCCAGAACTGGCACCCAGACCCCCTGCTTCAGTGTTGTCTCACCCAGGTGAGTATTTTCTCTGCTCTGGCCAGGGCTCTGCAGGCTGAGACATTTACTTGTCCCGTGCCCAGCAGGGGCACAGTCCCTGGAGACTTGGTCATGTCAACCACCATCACAGCCAGACAAGCTCGAGGATCCTGAGCCCCAAGGGCCCTTGACGGTTCATCTACCGCATCCCTGAGCAGTCCTGAGCCCTAAGCCTTATTTTCCCCCATTGCAACCCCTACTCAGGCCGAGGGGAAAAAACAGAAGTAGAGCCGCCTCATCTTGGACTTGGACTATCAGCCCACAGAGAAGGGCAAGAGGAGCAGTCCCAGTCGGCCACATACAGCGCCCATGCAGAAGGATTCCGCTGAGAGCCTGGTGAAGGATCTTTCTGATGGGAGAAGTAATGTTTCAAGGCTAAAACAACTAACAAGAACCAATACTTAAATATACAGCTGTGACACCAGCTAACCATTTTCTGACGATTTACATCTTCACCAGAAACTACTGCATTACGGAAGGCTACACATATCCGGAAAGCCTGTGACATTATACTAACAATTAAAATTCTTTCTTGTGCGCCAACTCCTTCTCTAACATAACAACACTCATTGCACGCTGATGGCCTACCAGACTGAGTCTTGACGGTGATACTTAATTCCAAAACAAGGTAGATTTCATAAAAAGACAGGATATGTTTAACAAGTTACTTTTTGCCCCCCACCAATTTCACTCAGCTTTCCTACAGAAATTCTTCTGCCAGAAACCAAAGCAATAAAAGCAACCAGAGTTCCCCTCCCCTCTCTGGGAGCTTTGTGCTACGACTCTAGAACACAGTCACATGCCGTTGCTAAGCCTCAATTTATTTATCTGTAGACTAAGGGTATTAGTTGGATTGCTATGGATCCTTCCAGTTGGATGACTGACTTTAAGCCCAAATAGAAAACCTAACAGCACGAACACTTAAAGAATAAGAGGTGCCAACACTTCACAGCCTGCTTTAACTGCCTCTTCAATGCAACCACCTTACCATGTAGTTCTGAAGCCCGGAAGAAAAGAGATTCTACTCGAATACAAGGAGTTATTCTTCTACCTAGCTTAGCGGAATTTTATTTAAAAGCCAAGTATGCTTTGAACAGCATCTGCATGTTTATAGAAATACCCTAATTCCAAAATTTATTCAGGTGTACATTCATCAGAACATTTTTTCAGGCCACCTGGCTCAAGATAAGTGTGCTTAACAAACACCTTCCTGGTGAGTGAATTAGAGAGCAAGTGGACAGGAAACATGAGAACAAGGTATTATTTGCAGTATCAAGCATACAATTTTCACAAGTATATTTATGCTAAGAGTATCCAGGCCTTTACATAGAACTGCTGAAAACTGTCTTACCAAAGGTGGCAAAAATTAATGCTAACTTTCTGTCTGATGGGTAACTCTTGGGAATAACTACTTCATTACACAGTTTGGCAGATTAAACTGCACTGCCACAAACTTTGTTTAGAAACAGAAGCAATGAAGCTTTTATTTTAAGTACTTGCCTAATGTTTCACTGCATTTAACACCCACTCGAACAATTCAAAATTGTGGGGGGTTTTCCTTTTAATAGAGAAAAAGGAAGTAAGGCAGATTCTTCAGATACAATGGAATACTTTTCTATCTGGAAAGGAAAGAGGGAAGGCTCAAAGCTGTTTCAGTTCAGGGCTGCCTGGGTGGCTCAGTCAGTTGAGCGTCTGGCTTCGGCTCAGGTCATGATCTCACGGTTTGTGGGTTTGAGCCCCGTGTCGGGCTCCGTGCTGACAGCTCAGAGCCTGGAGCCTGCATCGGATTCTGTGTCTCCCTCTCTGTCTGCTGCTCCCCCACTCACACTCTGTCTCTCTCTCTCTCAAAAATAAATGAGCTTTTTAAAAAAAAATTTTTTTTAACTTGCTTCAGTTCATAGTCCTCCTCGTGAGTCTTTGAGACTTTCAGTGTGTTCCTCTTTCTGCACCTTAGTTTTCTCGTGTATAAAAGAGGTAACACCTGACTCAGAATGACACCATACTAAGTTCTTTCCAGGAATATGTGTACGCCAACACACACAACCTTATAAACCAAATGAGGTGTGTGTATATGTACAGACTTACAATTGTTACCCAGTACATGGCAGCTAGTATTATCTTGATAAGTCTCCAAGTCAGAATATTCCTTAGACCCAGAGCAAGGCTGCCACCCAAGTGAGACAGGCCACCAAAGGCAGGTTGATGGGTCATTTCATTCACCAGCATTTTGCTATGAGATTGCTCTAGTTAGCAATTCTAACTCTATTAAAAGGAAATTAAATTTTTAAGCTGTATGGACATTCCAACTTAAAACACTGAAACTAGTGAAAAGTATCCTTAGCTAAAATTAATAATATTTTAACAAAATGTTCTTTTGCCCAAAGCTACAGGGATCGGTTAAGATACAGTTCTGTGAGCAGAGGTAAGGAAATTATTTTAAGAGATTTCATGGCTTAATCAATATATGGAATTAATACTAAACTCTAGTAATAGGACTTCCGCAGTAGAAGCAGTGATTTTCCAAATATGGTCTAAAGACGTCCCAAGATGGCCATAAACAAATCTGAAAATACCAAGTCATGCAGTGATTCTTGATAAATCATACTCAATCCCATGTTGGTTTTGATGTACAGTAGAATATTTACCAATAATTTGGCAATATTTAACCTTCGCAAAAGATACAAACTACCAGATGACACTAAGCCAAACAGCAAAATCCCTACTGTTCACATCATATGTAAACTGAAGATTCACATTAACGTTTTTGTGGTACCAAGTTGAAGATATTTATATGGTAATCGAAAATATAAAAATAATGTGAAAAGATAGAGTACCCACCCTCTCTTTCAATCCTCCGCTTCCACTCCAAATCCCCCCAGTGGAGGTTGGAAAAACAAAGGCAGTTAGATTTTATCCTACAAAGTCTGCAAGTAAATTTTAGATGATTAAACAAATACGTTACATGCTTAAGTAGTATTTCCAGGAGTCAGTGAAGTAGTAGTCTCTTTATGTTTGACTTCAATGAGATCATGGTTGAAAGGTATTAGGGAACGCTTAGAAACAATACAATAAAAATGCATCCTCAAATTTATAATTAAGAAGACCACTGTCTTAAAAGGAAAACATCCTGGGAAGCAATTATTTTAGAATTTCATGTTCAAAATGGTACAATAATCTTAAGTTTTAAAAATTGCATTAACTAGATTAATAATCATTCTCTCAATGCCAAAGATAATTAAATGATCCTCCAAAGTATCCTATCCACCTAAGAACAAGCAACACTGTTCAGAGAATCTTGATGTTGGAGGGTAGAGGGTGAGGGATGAAAAACTACAAGCAATATTTTTAAATTGCACACATTTAAAAAAATGAGACGCTGGGGTGCCTGGCTGTCTCAGTTTGTTGAACGTCCAACTTTGGCTCAGGGCATGATCCCACGTTTCGTGAGTTCAAGCCCCATGTCAGGCTCTGTGGTGACTGCTCAGGGCCTGGAGCCTGCTTCAGATTCTGTGTCTTTCTCTCTCTCTCAAAAATAAACTTTAAAAACATTTTTAATTAAGATGTTGATCTCTTAAAGACCATTTAGATAAAAGCAGCTTTTAGATTAAAAACTTCAAGAACCGTAATATTTAAATAAGCTATTTGAGTAAAAAGGAGTGCCTCAGTTTTCGTCTACAGTCAATATCGGGTGTTTTAAAAACGATAGCTTGATGACAACTGTGTACTGCTGCTGGCTTCAAAGCAGGAGAGATTAAACGTTTTAAAAGAGGCCACTTCCTATAGTGTTGTCTCCCCAGCATCCCATCTTTTGAGGAACTACCCATCCCTTATCTCCTGGGGCTCTAGGACAGCTATTAATCACACGGTGCTTTCTATTCCCAGTTGCAGGAGTAGACATGTCACATAGGCCTGACCAATCATGGTACCCACTGCCTTCTCTCTACAACTGGCCCAAGAGATGGGCACAAAGTCCCTGCATGAAGTGTGTTATTGGATTCCAGAACAAAGATGAGAAGCTTTAAGGACTCTGTATGACCTGAGGGTTCAGAGCTACCTTGCTTGCTACACGGAGAGCTAAGCTGAAAAAGAAGCCAACACAGAGAAGAGCCAAGTAATAGTCCCGGTGACCATGACTTTAGAGCATGAATTTAGCTGTTACATGAAGATGCACGCCCACAACTGTACGTAAGCCAATAAACTGCTTAGCCTAAATTACCCTCAGTAGTTTGTGTCACTTGCTAAAGAATCCTTACAAACACAGAACTGACATGTGAAGTAGGATTTTTCCCCCTTCCTGATGAGATCTACTTACTACCAGATACCCGCTGCAAACTGAATAATTCTATCCAAAGAGTAACAGATTTCCAAGGCTACTCCCTTAAAGGGAATTTTTAAAAATTTAATTAGAGGGAAAAAATGCCAATTTCACTTAATTCTACTTGATTAAGATTAGAAAGAATCTCCTAATAAATGCTTCTTTCTCCCCGCTCCCTTTCAGAGTATTTTCACTCCACAAAACTATTTCAAATGTTCATCATGTGCCGTAAAATCCCATTTTTCATAGTCACATGTAATTCCCAATCAGAACAACAATGAGAAACAGGGTACCCTCTCACAAACTTCCTGGAAGCAAGAAAAATAATTATATGTTTCAAATTATCTCCACAATAAAAAAAGCCGAGAGCCTAAGATGCTAGAAAGTTTAAATTAAGTAAATCAGTTACTGTTCATAATGCATACCCAAAACAAGAGGGACAGCCTCCAAATAGAAGAGATGCTCATTTTAATCAATCTGAATCAAAATTTCCTCCCAATTTGCGTTCCATAATATTTTTAAAGCCCTGAACTGCAAATAGATTATCACGAAAAAGTTTGGGGCACCTGGATGGCTCCCCTACAAAACCGAGTCTAAGCATCGCCACCACAGGATGGCTGTAATTAGCGGGAAGGGAGGCAGAATCGCTCCTGGGGACCAAGTGCAATGCAGATGTATCAGAACACATTGCTGGGGGCGGGAGGGGGGGGGTACACGGGGTGGAACAGAGATATAGTGGTATTACCCTCCTCTCTGGAAGTCAGTCAACTGTGACTAACAAAAGAGAAGGGGGGAGTTGAGGTGGAAATCTATTTCCATTTCCCTTTTTACTACACTCAGAAATTGTATTTTCCTATAAAATCAGCTAGGCTTCCTGGGCAACACAGAAAAGCCTATTACCATAAAGCACCGTGCTACTGGTAATATTTCAGCTATATTATGGGTTAAATAAAAATACTCATTACATTATGAGTTGAATAGGGCTGAAGGTAGAAACAGCATTAAGTACTTCACCAGCATTATTCTGCAAGAAAAACATTTCAAACTCCAATTAAGAAAAAATAAAACCAACAACAATGCTATAAGATGATTCATATTAGACCTCCCTACATATTTAAACAATTAGTATGATTCTCCATTTTCCAATTATTCTATAATGTTTTTGCACATTTATACAAAATGAGGTTTTACACACATACACACACACCACTGAGACGACTATACCACGGCCCTATCTGAATTGAATATACTTATCCCATGTTCTCCTCCTCTGCTTCCCAAATACTGAGAGGATACTAGTTGCACTCAACCAAAATATATCCATCTTTCAAAGCCAGGGTAAGTGCAAAACTTCTTTACAATTCTCTCCCCAGCTAGCCAAGGCAGAAAATAAGGGCAGGTAGCAAGGACCCTAACAAGACACAAAAAGGAATAAAAACTTTCTTTCACATTTAACATGTACGCATTTAACTTCTATGGAGTCACTCTGCACACTCGGATGGGGATAATTTCTTAAAATTAAGAAATAGGTTTTATTTAAAACACACACACACACACACACACACACACACACACACACACCAAAACAAACCTAGCTCTTGAATGCAATCAAATGATTTCATCGGGTGTTCAACCAAAAACACAGCAATTGGTTTGAAACGAGGCATACAGTACCTGTCCTACAAATGGCACAATACAAATACAATGTATAAAATACATTGTAGATAAAACACAGACAGGACATACTTTGAATGCAATTTTACTAAGGGCTTTTCAAAAGATAACTGTTTATGTTTTATATTCCCTTTTTGTAATGACTCGAGAGCCCAAATTCTAAGATGTAACCCCATACCACTTTTTTTTTTATTAACAGTTCATTACCAAGTTGGTTTCCATACAACACCCAGTGCTCTTCCCCCACAAGTGCCCCTCTCCATGACCATCACCCCCTTTCCCTTTCCCCGCTCCCTCTTCACTTTTTAGAAGTGTGCCTGGCAAACAGTCTAGCTTCCATCAAAATTCATACTCAAAGTTACCTAAAGAGTTTTATCTAAGTACTGGGGGAAAGTGGCAAAGGGCAAACTCTTACTACAGATACTCCTTACCATTGAAATCTTAAGCTCCCATAAAAGTGTGAGCTTCTTGAAGACAGGGGCCATTTCTGATTCACTTTTATATTTCAAATTTTTATATCATCAGCGCTACCTCACATGGGGTACCCCACCAAATGTCTGTTGAGGGAATGAATGTGTGCCAGTAACTGAACTTTCCATTTTCTCTTTACAAAGAGAGCTAAACACCTTTCCAGGGAAACATTCTGAATAATATATGATCAAGGAAAAGAGCAACTCTTCCCCACAAACACATCTCTCCCAATACTAGCTGCTGAGCCACTGAAAATTTTACCCATCAGAGTAGTTTTAAATAAAGGGCACTTTTTTCCTCTATGCCAAAATGTAGTATTATAAGGAAATCATTGCTCAAACGTTCAGAAGAGAAACAAAACTAATTAAGGAGTCACCATTCTAGTCTTCCATACCAAAACACGTATGCTTTATCAAATTACAAACGACCAAAAACTGACTTAGAAATCAGCAGAGTTTGAAATTGGTACCAAATACTGAAGTGGTTCATAAAAATGAAATTCTCTTACAACACACTCCCCAAACCCCTAAGTGGTCACAAAATTTATAAAGCACCCAGGGGTTATATAGTAAAGATATTATATGAAACTATTCACCTGAGAAGGGTATGCCCTGACTTTGGAAGTCAGATACCAGAGCAAATGTAGATTTGGTTTACCATCAACTTACATAAATTAGACACCAGGAAACACACACACACACACTTGTCTAAGAAGTTTTATAAAATACATCCCAGAATCTCAGAGGAAAAACAATTTCTATTCCCCAGGAACACAGTTTGTTCTACAAAAATCAGTGTCAGCATTAAGCTGAATGAAATAAAAATAATCAGAAAATTGGAAAAGGCCAAATATTAAGTGCTTCTTCTGTGTCTATGGCAAAAGCCCATTATTCACATGAAGATGTCAATGAAGAGTCTAGAACCTGAAGTTACTTCAATTACTTGTGACCAATTTGAGGCCCCAAAAACCGCTACCAAAATCTGAGAAACCAGGAAAGTTTCCAATTTAACATTTCTCCAAATTTAATGCTATTTTCCCTAACCCAGAGGCTGCCTCACCCAATCTCTAGTTTCTATTGTTAAAGAATTTTTTGTACTGGAAACCTAGGAGGCCAGCAATTTAACCTCTCCCAGACTTCCCTTCAAATATGACAACCACCTAAACAAAACACTCACAAGTCCCCAAAGCCCCCCTAAACCAAAAAAACCGAAAAGATCCGAAAGTGAAAAGAAAGGGAGGTAGGATTATTCATGACTGGCATAACATAAACATCCTTAACTAAAAGTTTCCAGTAATGTGTCATCACCATTTCTGATTATTTTTATTTCATTCAGCTTAATGCTGACACTGAGTTTTGTAGATATTTCTAGGAATGTGCTCATTTTAACAAAATTCCCCTATAAAACAGATGCCTCAAAGACTCTGGGGCAAAGACTGTTACCTACAATTAACTGGCATTAAACAAGATCTATTTCAAATTAGTGTTTGTTTAAACAATAACATTGATCCTCACGATTTTCTTCTCTAGATACAGTAGCAGACTTCAGGTAGCTGGAAGCCAAGTGCGAATAATACAGGAGACTATGATTTTGCATACTTATCCATACTTAACCTGTGGAATAAAAGCCACATAATCTGCAACCACCGAAACAGGTGTCTAAAAGTATATGAAGAAGTGAGTCTTCCATAAAACTCTGTACATTCATAGTCTGGAGAAAGTGAGAGCAAAATTAACTATTTCTATCATTAACCAGAATAGAAACTGCTTAAAAATATGCTCTGAAATAAAATCAAAGAAACTAATCCTGGTCACAGGACTAGATCATGAAACAATTTCATCAGAGGTCCAAAGTTCAACTTCCTTTACTACTGTGAAACTGCAAAGTTCAAATTCAAGTGAAAACTTCTCTTTGCAGAAGGGGAAAAAAAGAGAGAGAGAGGGAGGGAGGGAGGGAGAGAGAGAGAGAGAGAGGGGCAGGCTGTAATTTAACAGGTGACCAGCTGGGCCAAGGACTAGGTGAGACTAAAGACTGTCTTAGAAAAGAAATACACTCACTGCTAAGCACTATGTGAATACTAAATACAAACAGGATTCCAACAAGAAATTCCCTAATTCTTTCAAGAAACGCCTAGGATTAGGAAGCATATTTTAAAGAGTTTATTATAATCTTTAATGGAATTTGCAAATAAAAAAAAAGCCAGCCCCAAATCAAAGCTAAAGATGGTCTCCGCTAGAAAGAATCTTCTTTAAGTCATCTGGGTGTTGGTGCTGGTTTTGGCTGGGCTCCCTTAGCGTGTACTAGACCAAAAAAAAAAAAAAACAAAAAAAAAAAACCCCCACCAAACTAGGAAAGATCCATGCACATCATTTTGCCATGGACTTTGTCAGAAGACAATGCATGTGAGATCATTCCCCACTAATATTACATCTCACAGAAATGGTTACGTTTATTCTTGTACTATATTAGTTTCTAAATATGTTTTAGGAACATAGTTCTGAAAGACAAGAGACAGTGCTAAGTACACTTTACAATTCCTTATTCAGTTGGAAAATTCATTTCTCAGAGTTTAAATAAAATGAAAAAAAACATGCAGAGCAAGTTCCTTTTTAAACTTCCTTACTTCCTTTCCTCATACTTTTCAAATTTAATCCTAACAAAAGAAAATCTCTATCTCCTTTGGAGAAGATATTTATTGTTCTGAATCACACCCAAAGTTCTAGGAATAACCTCTTCTGGGTTCTTAGTTTCTAATATTGAAGTCTTGTATTTAACCTGCAAAAATCTTGATCTTTTGTAACAAATGTTGTTTAAGCAAAGCCATTCAAGAAAACCATCCAACCTAATGCTAAACATGAGCCTGTTAAAAAACTAAGGAACCATTCTAGGAGAAATTAACATTTTTAAATTGCAACTTGCTTAGAAACAATAACTCAGATGACACATAGTGGTATCCTTTAGAAATTATTGAAGCAAAGCATAGCTTTAAAAATATAGGTGTAGTAATTCAGAACTTTTATTATTAATGATCATACAATATTCTAAACCCATAAATCTAAGTTATTTCCCTTTTTTTGGCTAAGCATTTGAAGTAGGACAGTGCCTGAGGTTGTCACGAGGACAAAATTTTATTACTGTAAAAATGTCAAGTACGCTCTGGAGCATGGAATGTTCATTCAACACAGCTAATCTATATTACACTCTAAACTCTGAATTATTTTCTCAAATTTGATATAAATATTGAGAAAATAGATAGCATGCAGACCAAATACTCACAGTCTATAAAAAGAATCACAGAAATCTGAGGATACATCAACTTCCTCCCATTAAATCTTAAACTATTTTTGAAAATAACAGTTATACTCTCATTTATGCCCCAACTAATCAAAACAAAACACAAGGCAATGATGCAGATGTTCTCATTATTCCTTGACTCATGGGGTTTGAACTAAATGACATCTAGATTAGTAAATGCTGTATTATGTGGGATTTTGCATATCACAGACAGTGCCTGACTCCCTAAGTTACAGCCATTACACCCCCCCCCAAAACCTTCCCTCCCCTTTCCCATATGGCTCTCAAATTTGAATTAAGAATTTCTGAATTTCCAAAACTACAGAAAAAGATTTTTAAAGTCTGCCAAAGTTTTTCAAGTTAACAATAAAAAAGAAAACCTTACATAAACCATAAGCTTTAAATGAATACGATGAAATAGATCACACAAAGAAAATCTTAAGGTTACAGGGACATGTGAGTGTGTGTGTGTGTGTGTGTGTGTGTGTGTGTACACCCACAATACTCACATATGTATACTGCACCACAAACCCTCAGTTCCCATTAAGCCCAAGGACTACGAAAAAGATTTCCAAAGTGAGCTGCTGAGAAAGAAAAAACAATGGGAGGGAGAGAACATGTTATATTTTCCTCCCGAATTTTCTAGCATTTTGCAGTGAAGAGATGGACTGATTGCTCTAACCCAAGTCACAATTAAACAGCTCATTATATTCTGATGCACTATATATTCAGTGGAGCACACTCAGCAAAACTTGTTTGATTTCTAATAACGTCGTAATCCTAATTCTCTCTCCCGCAAGCATCTCAGAAAACAGAACCATATTCTAACCAATTCTGGAACGACCAACAATGCTGTGAATAACAAATACAGAAGGACTATTGCACGCTATCAGATTTCACCGTACGCAGTCTGATCAATGCTTTGAAACATCAACGTAACGTGCCTGGCAGGAGCTTTTACTAGCATGAAAGACACCAGGGCAATAGGGGTCCATTTTACCCACCACTTCGACAAAATTGGTGTAAAATCAAAGATTTACAAAAGCGTTGACTCAGAAGAGGCACCTAGGTCTTCTTTAGAAACCCAGACTATTCAACAGCTCCCCGCAAGAACGCACTACTCGGCCACCTAGCACATATTGTACAGCATCGATACCCAGACACCTGAAACCACCTGGACTGATTGAGTTAGGCTGTCAGCTCCAAGGTGCTGCTAGTGCAGAAGAAACACTGGAGCAGTTAAGCCCTCCCAAGTACACTAGGCGGTAACCTTGGCACCAAGTGCCTCAATAGTAGAAAACCTCTTTCCCTATTAGAAAATGCGTAAGACTGTTGCAAAGAATATGCTACAATCATGAGGACCTGCTTCACAAAGGAGAGCTGAAAAGGCTGGTTTTCTCTCTAGTCAAAAACTCTAGGTAGGAGCCGGGGCTACAGATCTAGGAAACCCAAATTGCTTCTAGTTGCAATTCAATGACAGCTTGCAGAGCAACCTGGCCAAGCCAGAGCTCAGTTTTCCCATCGTAAAAATGGGAATCGCCATCACCGCCCCTCCCCTTAGCCGGCGAGTCCGGCGCAACCTAGAAGGCTTAAGATTCCCCGGGGCGATAACCGGTGGGGAGTGGCCGCCGCTCCCAGGACGCCCACCCCGACTTCCCCCAAAACCCCGCGGCAGGAAAGGTAAGGCCGGCTTACCTGGCTTCACAGTCTTGAGACGTATGGGCTCTCGGAAGTGGCGGATGACAGCCAGGGTGTCCCGGTTGGTGAGCCCGCTGACAGGCGTCCCGTTCACCTCCAGCAGCACATCCCCCGGGCTGGGCGCCTTGCCCGAGACGACGCAGCAGGTGCCCCCGCCGGGCTCCTCCCGGAGCCGCCCCAGGTAGGGGAACTCGCCGTGCTCCGCGCCGCCCCGGATCTCCGCGCCCAAGTCGCCCGGGGGCCCGGCCCAGGACACCGAGCACTCCTGCACCTTGCTGAGCCAGTGCTTCTTCTTCTTCAGCGTCTTCGACATCCCGAACCCTGCTGCACCATGGGGGAGACCCCGCGCGGGCGGCAGGGGCGCCGCTCCGGCCCCCTTTCAGCCTGGGGGCCCGGCGGCCCGTGCAGCCCGACTAGGGGGCCTCGCCGCTCCGGTGCCCCCCCCCACCCCTGACCGCAGTCCGCTGGGGCCGGGCTGCTCCCAGCCCCAAGACGCCCCTCGGACGCCCCTCCCGGCTGCGCTCCCCGGCGCTGCCGGGCTGCGCGAGGGCCACCCCGGGCGAGGCTGAAGAAAGGAGACGGGAACTGTCCCCGGGCGGCTCCAGAGGGGTTTCGGGCGGGGTCACGGCCGCCGGCTGCCGCCGGGCTTCGCGGCGGAGCGGCGGGAAAGGCACAAGCAGGGGGGCGGGGAGGTGAAGGGGGAAGAGCCGGAACGGGAAAAATCCGTCGGGGGCGCGCAGAAACGCGCGTAGAGCCGTCGCAGGATCGATCGTGGCCGCTGCGGAGCCAGAGCGCGGAGACCAACGCCTGCCCAAGCTGCCAGGAAACTGCCGCTTTCAAACCCGCCGCAACCTCCTCCGCCTCCCTCTTCCCTTCCCCCCGCCCTCGCCCATCCCTCATCCAGAGCCCCGCCCCCTTCTGCCGCGCGGCGCCCGGCGCGCTGCCGTCACAGGCCGGGCGCTTGGGAACTAGCCCCGGCACTCGACTCCCTCGTCGGGGATTGGCCCCCAGCGGGCAGGGGGCGGACCCTCGGCGAGAGAGAGGACCACCTATTGGTTGGTTGGAGTGGAGGAGGCGGGCACTAGGATGAGTGAAGTTTAAAGAGGGTGGAAAAAAAGAAGTTTGAAGAGTGAGGGAGGGCGAAGGGAGGGGCAGGAGAATGGAACTAGCTACACTTCGCAGGGCCGAGAGAGGCCTTTTCCGTGCGGCGGCTGGTGCCAAGCAAAAACTCGGCTGGGAAGAGCGGAAAGAACTCCGAGGTGGAGGCGTGTCTGGAGAGAGGGGCGGGCTTGGGGGGTGGAGCCTAGGAGCGCTTCCAAGAGAGGGTGTACTTTGCAGGAGAGACGGAGAGTGGAGTCCGCTGCCCGAGGTGGCGGGGTCTCCAGGGTGATCTATCACAACCTATCACTTGCACTCAGTGGATGTTTGTTCGTTCATTCATTCACTCATTCAACAGATGTTATTAGACACCCATGATGGAAGGTAAAATAGAGTCCTACACACTGCTGTGTGGCATCAGGCACGTTGGAAAACCTCTCTGAGCCCTTGCATCTTTGGTTGAAAGTGGAGATAATTATACCACTCCAAATTATTGTGAAGATTACAGGAGGTGCATATAAAACATCTGCATAGTGCCTCACCGAAGATGGGTGCTTACCATTTGTAGCTGGTGATGTTGAGGACTTTATGTCAGTAGTTGTGCTAGAGACTCGGTTCAAGGATGAAGACAACAAGCCCTGCTCTCAAGCCGGTCATAGTTTAATGAGAGATATTGCTAGAGAGGAGGTAGGGTGACATGGAGGTAGAAGGGAAGATTAGAACAGACTTGCATTGGGGTGCTGACATGCTATTTACTAATTTGCTGTTTGAGCCTGGCCAAGTCTCAGCTTCAAGCTTATTCATCATTAAAGAAGGTGAAGGGAGAACTAACAGTTAAATAAAGAACATCTTAAGGCCTCTCCAGCACTAATCTTTCAAGATCTTGAGCTTTTTCTCTTTTCACTTGACTTACACTCTCCCCAGTTGTTTCTTTTTAAAATCCTATCTATCCTCAGCCCAAACAACGTCTCTTCCAGGTAGCCCTTTATGATTTCTTGTCCTCAAGATAGAAAGAGCTATGATACTTTTACTTTTTCAGTGTGACTCCTCACTCTGTAGTCTCCTATCTCCCTTTGGTGGTTGAGGAAAGCCCTTATTTACACAATGAATAATTCCACAGAATCTCATCATGTATCAGATAGACTATGTTGCAATTTCAACTGCAGTGATTTTGTTCCCACCATTGTATCAGTCAGAGCCTAGCAGGAAACAAATGGTACTTTACAAAGATGTGGGCAGGGGGTGGGAAACCACAAGGGAAGGTGGAACCCTGAGGCTACAAGCTACTAGATCTGTAGAAGCAAGAGGGAGGAACCAAAATTCAGCACAAAAAGGGCTGCCAGAAAGGAGCCTGTGACCTTCAGTCAAGGGATGCTGTCAGCCTAAGTAATAACCCAAGGAAGAAGCTGGGGGATTTATAGCTCACCTCCCTCTTCCATTCTCCTGCTGGTACATGGCAGTGGCCAAATCCAACCAGAAGCCTGAAGGCAAAAAAGCCCTTTGATGCCGTCCATCTCAGAGGAAACTGTGCATCTAGAGAGAAGAGAAGGAAATATCCTGCACAGACATGTAGCTTGCTCGGATTTATCCAGATAGAGACAAAGCTGCAGTATTTTTTTCTGAATGGTTACTTACACTGATTCTTGGATGAAACCTTGGTAATCTCATCATCTACTTTCACATTACCTCTAAGAAAACATCTTTTCCTGCCCAGACTGTATCCATTAGGATACTATTGGCCAGAAACAAAGTATCTGACTAACAGCTTAAAGCAGGAGGTCATTTATTAGATCTTTAACACACAGTTCAGAGGTTAAATGGTCTCCCTGTTGGTTCAGCAGCACAATTGTGTCACAAAGGACTTTTTGTTTCCGCTTTCTACCACATATGCATGTTGCCTTCTATCTCCAAACTTGTCACCTCTTGATTCCAATGTGGCTGCCACAGCTCCAGATAACACATCCTCAGAGGTCATTGTATGAGCAGGAAGGGAAGGAATAGTAGGGCTGTTCCCATTTTTATGAAGGAGAACAATCCTTCCCAGACCACCCACCCACCCCACTCACTAGAATCTCTTACTGGCCAGAAAATGATCACATGCCTAGTGTACAGCAAATGGGATGGCCACAGTTCATTAAATTGATCATGAGTCCTCCCGCGCTTTCTGTTCGAGAGGAGAAAGAACAGGTATTAAGTAGGCACCCAGCAGTGCCTGCCACATCCCTCAATAATAAATTATGTTGACTCTCGGGCAGGAAACTACAGTGTTTAAGAGCTTGAGGTCTAGAGTCAGACTACAAATCCCAGTTCTTCTACTTCCTAGCTCTGTGATCTCGAGTAAGCTCTTTAACTATTTAACCTTACCTAAACTCCATTTCCTCATCCACAAAAGGGGTATGATAACAGTGCTCACCTGACAGGTTCTGAAAACTGAATGGAGCTATTTGAGTCAAGGAAGCACTTAACATATGGTCTAGCATAAAAGCAAACATTCCGTAAATTACTTTGTGCTAAGTAGTTACATTTTTCACAAGGCTAAAAGCATTGTTCATCACCTCTGGAATTCTCTAAGTATTAAATTCACCCATCTGAGTAAGGTTAGCTTCTGCTTTTTAAATGTTCTAGAAATAAGCTGCCTCCTCTAATGAATTCATTCTGGTAGGATACTAGTCTGGAAATTACTATACAATTAAGAGTCACATTACAAGTGTCTATCTGTAAAATGGCACCTCACCAAATAATCAAATTATATCTATATGTTTATTACTGTTTCCAAAATCTAACAGTTGGCCTAATAGTTACGATTTCCACTGGGGAATATTAATAAGCCAAGTAATATGGAAACTGGTTTAACAAAAATGATAGAGTTGACTTTGATGATCTCCAAGGTTTCTTTGAGCTACTTCTAACCATCTGTAAATGAGCAGATATGTTTCAAGGGGCGTACCACATGAGTTAGGTCCCAAGATGGCACCCAAGTAACCCAAGTATCACAACGTCTAAAGACTGAAAGTAGGAACATGGGTTTCTCCTTTCCCCATGTCCTTATTTTTGGAGATCAAGGAAATCTCTCCCCAAAGGCTCCCAGGAAGACCTTCCCTAGAGCTCATTGGGCAACGTTGTGCAACTCCCCTCTTCTAAACCAAGGGTGCAAAAAATAACAAACCACCCTTATCCAGTGTCACCCTCTGGTGTTCAAAAGGACAGCCAGCATCTTATAAACTGCATGGCTGCACATTATCTGAACAAACCTTGGGGGTGGAGGAAACGTCTCTCAACAAATATGAAGAGGGGAAGATTGGCTTTTTAGGTATACAATCCACGGTGTCCTCCACAAATAGATTGTACTGATTTGCTTCAAAAAGATTTATTTTCCTGACAAGGTGGGGAATTTGTTTTGTTGGATAACATCGTGCAGAGTGTTCCTAATGAAAATTAGATAGACCTGTTTGCTTAGAAAATTTCAAGATGGCAGGTGTAAATTCCCAATTTTTCTCTGCTATGACCCACACTTGCTTTCTCCTTTGTACAGTCAGAAGTGCCTCGTACCGTGGTGCGGTTTATGTCCCTATACCTCAGGGCCATCACTCCCAACAGCACCCATGGACCTGTGCCTGGCTTCGTGCCAACGCAAGCACGTGTAGGGAGAGATGTTCGGTTTCCACTTAAATTTGTACGCTCACTAGTTTCTTTCATGACAACTTAAGTCTCTAGTAATCATAAGTCAAATCGTTATTCAGATGAAGCCATCTCAAGTATCACAGTAGCAGAGGGTGAGGGAGAAGCGGAGTACACAGATAAGACAAATATTTGCCTTCTATGCAGAATGTAAGAACATTTATCCTGTTTTTCTTCCCACAGATAATAAAATTATCTTGAATATTAGAAATTCTGATCAACAAAATCTTTCACTGGCTTAAAAAAATGTCCATATTTGCTGTATTACGGAAATGATCTATGTAACGTAGTCTAACATTAGTAGCCTGACCGAATTCAGTATTAATGTTCTATTGTATCTTTACATTTTATTAGCATTTTTATTTGCCTAGGTCCATGGGCTAATTTGTATGCTAATGCTAAAATATGCTCAATTACAAAAGCAGTAACATGGAAGATTTTATTTCAGTTAAACAAACTAATTTATTGTCTGAAATCTGTATTACTTCCTACATTTCATGCATTAATGTGCATTTTTGCCCATGGGTGCACTTACCTGCAAATGACCAAATGAATCCAGTTCTAACTCACTCAACAATAGGAACATTCAAAACCAAAGGCAGTGCCAACCGGCTTTGAAAGAGGGGTTAGTTAAGCAGTCAGATGTCAAGTTCGTCTAACAAAGCAGGACAAAGAGAACATTGAATAAAATAGAAAATACCAAAATACCTATCTTTCAGCTTTCAGCTTAAATACAGTCTCCTACTCATGGCCAGCCTTGATTTCCTGCAGATGGGTGTCAGCTCTTGCTTCTCCAGAACTAATAATGTTACCTGTTTTCTTTCCCAGTAGACCCCAAGATCCTTGAGAACAGGGTCTCTGATTCATTTGTGTATCCCTCATTGGGCTAGGTACTCTGTCTTTAGTATAGCTACCACACATTCATTAAAAAAACAAAACAAAACAGTACCCATTATAAACAGGCATTATTTTAGGTGTTTGTTTATAGCAATAAAGAAACCTCCAAGTCCCTCGTTTCATGGGAAAGAGGACAATGTAAGGGAGGAAGAGGTTTTCCTCTACCCTGTTAGGGTCCCTGACTGGGTCTGAAAATTCATCTAAACAAAGACACATTAACAGGAGAAAAGCATACACATTTATTTACTCTAAGTTTTATGTGACACAGGAGACTTCATAAGGAAATAATGATCAGAAGAAATGATTAAACCTGAGTGGTTTTAAGGCTATTAATGAAGAGTTGAAAGTCAGGGAAAGATATGATAGGGCGAAGAGTATGAGCTGAGAGGAGTAAACCTGGGAAACTTGGCCAAGCCTGTTCGTTCAGATTCTTCTCAATATCCCTCCATCTTGGATATGTGGATGTTCCTCTTTTTCCTCCAGGTCTGGAGGTGGCACCTCTCCTAGGGGGGTCTTATGACCCCCTTCAGAGAAGGGCAGGGAGAAGGTCAGAAGGACCTGCCTGGTTCTCCTATCTTCTCAAACGGCTTCGATTTAAAATATTCAACACGCCAAGCTGCCATATTTTAGGGTATCCCATTTTGAACCCTGTCAACAGCAAACCCAAAGAAAATGATCAAGATATTTTCCAGTAGTAATGGTACTGTAATTACACTAGAAGATGAATCAGAATGAAATAATGGGTATTTAGGAGAAGACACAGTCTACATCAGATAGAAGTCCTGGAGAAAAGTCTGCCTGAGAAGATGGCAGTTTAGCCAAGACTTGAAGGACAAGGAAGAGGGAACCAGTGACAACTGGAGACCTGAGCACTCCAGGCCGACAATGAAGCCTCAGGCGATGTGAAGTTTTTAGGAGAGGAGTGGCGGAATACGATTTACATTTTAGACGCTGGTTCTGACTGCTCCATCAAGAAGGAGGGTGACGGTAGAATTCGGGAAGCCAGATAGAAACCTGATACAGGAGCCCACTGAGAAAGCCTGATAGCATGGACGAGGTAGAAAAATGAAGATGAAAATTTACCGAGTGTACTGTGGAAATTAGAAGTTATAGGGTTTTTTGTTGTTGTTAGTTTATTTATTTTTGAGACAGAGTGAGACAGAGCACAAGGAGGGCAGGGGCAAAGAGAGAGAGAGAGGGAGACACAGATTCTGAAACAGGCTCCAGGCTCTGAGCTTTCAGCCCAGAACCTGGTATGTGGGGCTTGAACCCACAAACCACAAGATCATGACCTGAGCTGAAGTCAGACACTTAACCGACTGAGCCACCCAGGCGCCCCTCTGTTCTTTTAATCTATAGGATGTGTTGTTATAAGAAGTAGAATTTGTTTGACTTCTAAAGGAACTCACAAACTTCATTTTAGAAGACTTTTACTACTATATAGAATCTTCAGTTTCACTGACCAGCTAGAAAACTTCGAGTCCCTGAGTCTTCTCGTTGCCTACTGGAAGCAAATAAACAGTCCTTTCACAGATTCCAATATAAAGCATGTGAAGCTGCCTTTCTTCAACAGAAGGAAAATTCTCATTTACTTGGCTAAACTTAGGTGAAGTGTTTCCAAATGCACACTCCCAAATTTCACAGTAAGAATGATTGGAAACACACCACATAAGCTTAAAAAAGACACACCCCATTCAGCGTCTGGGTGCTTTGGACTTTGCTTATCCTTAACAAGAATATCCAAATAAAGTCTATTTTTCATTCAAAAATGGGGAGTGACCTTGTTGGATTTGGAGTGAAGGAGAGAAGGAGCTGGGTTTTATTCTAGAAGCAGGGCAACATTCTAGATAAAATGGGTTCTGAAGAGGTACTTCTGTGCTTTAGAATCTAAAGTTATTCCTGGCACATTTAAGTATATAACACACTTACTTACGGTGGTGATCGTTTTGCAATACATATAAATACCAAATCATATACACCTGCAACTAATATTATATGACAATTATATCTCAAGGAAATAAATATAAATGAATCCTGTCCATTCACAGTTCTATAGGACGAGTGTAACGGGTCACAGCAATAGCAAACCTTCAGAACCATGAATACAAATCATTACATGGTTAATTTTCAAGGCAATCTTTTCAACTTTGGTGTGTTTGAGAATGTTGAGATTAAAAACTACAAATTGCAAGCTACTGTGGATTGAATCATATCCCCCACCACCAAATCTGTATGTTGATACCCCAACCCCCAGTGTGACTGTAAATGGAGATAGGACCTATAAAGAGGGAATTCAGGTTAAGCAAGGTCACAAGTGTGGGGCCCGCCCTGCTTCAATAGGACTGATGGGCTCTTGAGAAGAAGATGAAGATCTCCCCTCTGCTTTCCCACCCAAGGAGGCAGCCTGCAAGCCAGGAAGAGAGAAGAGAACCCTCACCAGAACCCAATCATGCTGGCACCCTGATCGCAGACTCCCAACCCCTAGAATGAGGAGAAAATCTGTTGTTTAAGCCACAAGTCTATGGTATTTCATTATGGCAGCCGAGCTGGCTAAGACACATGCAGTCACAGTGATCCTTTAACAAAAATAAATGAGGTCATGTCATTCCTTGTTCAGTACCGGCTGTATCCCCATTTTACTCAGAGTAAAAGCCGTTGTTACTATAATGACCAGCTAGTCCACCATCATCTGGTTACCTCTATGATCTCTTTTCCTGGCGCCCCTACCTGCACACTTGACTCCACTCCACCTCCACTGGCCTTCTTGCAATTCTTCCAGTACGCCAGGCATCCTCTTGCTTCAGCCCTCCCTCTGCCTAGAATGCTCTCTTCCACCAGGTATCTGTGTGGCTCATGCTCTCACCTCCATCTGACACTGGCTCAAATGTCACTTCTCAAGGCACTCTTCTTTACCTTCTTATCTAAGAATGCAATCCCCTCAACTCCTAGACGTCCTTACTTGGCTCTGTCTTTGCTTCCTTGGTCTAGAGCATTTATCATTTGCTTATGGACATAATAATTGTCCTATTTTTTATCTGTCTCTACCTTTGAATGTAAATCCTGGGGGGACAGGAATCTTTGTTTTGTTCACTAATTTACCCCTGCTGCCTAGAATAGCACCTACTCTATAGTAGGATCTTGATAAATACTGACCTGTTCAAGTGCTTTCCCTTCAGAGTTCTTTCAGAGATATTAACTATACTAATCTTTATAATTTTAAAATAGCAATTCAATGTTTGTCATAATCCTATGATGCATCTATCATGTGCCCAATATACTAGTGAGTCAGAAGGGTTACTCTAGTCTCCCACACGTTCCTCCCATTAGGTGGGAGTCAAAACTTGAACGTAGATATTTTTACTCCATATCTAGCCTCCTTTCCTTTGTCATGGTGGTCATCCTGACATTTTCCCAGTGAAACGAAATCTCAAAATATTCCAGGTAAGAAACTGGTCTCTAATACAACTGCATCAGAATGATTAAAATGAAAAAGATCGACCCTCTTAAGTATCAGCAGAAAAACACAGACCTGTGGACATTGCCACACACTGCCGAAGAGATTGTAAATTGGTTCAACCACTTTGGGAAAGTGTTTCTCCTAAGTTAGTAAATGCATACACTAGGATCCATCAATTCTACTCTTGAGTATATACCCAACAGAAATGAGTACTTATGTCCTCCAAAAGATCTATACAAAATTATTCAGAATAGCCTCAAACTGGAAACAACCCAAATGTCCATTAAGATTAGAATGACTACATAAATCTTGGTACATTCTTAGAATACTACACAGTAATATAAGAATAAAACTAATCTGCACACAGCACAATGGATGAATGTCACAGCCATAATTTTAAGCAAAAGAAGCTAGGCACAAAAATATGTATTATAAGATTCCACTGATAAAAATTTCAAGAATAGGTCAAACTAATATATGGTAATTAAAGTCTAAATTAGGATTACCTTGGAAAGAAGACAGCACAGAGGACCTTCTGAGGTCCTGGCAATGTTCTACATCTTAATATAGGTAGTGCTTTAAAGGGTCTCAACATTCATAAAAATTAATCTAGCTGTATACTTAAGATTATATGCTTTACCATATAAATTACCGATCAATAAATAAGTTTAAAAATGAACACTTTCTATCAATGAGGAAATGATAGATTTTTCAATAGATAGTTACAGAACAAATGACTGGCCAACTGAAAAGATTTATTGATTCTTGATCCCTGCCATATTCTTACTTGACTATATTTCAGATGATCAAATATTTAAATATAAAAATATCCAAATAGTACTAGAATAAAAGATTAAATTTTTTTTAATATCAGAGAAGGAAGGCCTTTCTTATCAAAACACCAACAGGACAGGGGTGCCTGGGTGGCTCAGTTACTTAAAAGTCCAACACTTGATTTGGGGTCGGGTCAAACTCACAGTTTATGGATGGAGCCCCACGTCAGGCTCTGCACTGATAGCACAGAGCCTGCTTGAGATTCTCTCTTTCCCTCTCTACCCCTCCCCTGGTCCCTCCCTCCCCCACCCTGTGCATGGACTCTCTCTCTCAAAATAAACTTTTGAGAAGCCTGGGTGGCTCAGTTGGTTTATCGGTCAAGTTCGGCTTGGGTCATGATCTCATGGCTTACGAGGTCAAGCCCCGAGTAGGGCTTTGTGCTGACAGTTCAGAGCCCGGAACCTGCTTTAGATTTGGTATCTCCTCTTATCTCTGCCCATCCCTGTCTCATCTCGTCCCGTCCCATGTGTCTGTCGGTCTCAAAAATGAGTATTTAAAAAAAATTTTTAAAAATTGGTGTACTTCATGGAGAGTAATACACCAGCATCAGTATTTTTAAATTTTCAATACAGTTACTCTATTAGGAAATTTCAGACTTCTTGTACTAGCAAGTATATTGCAGATTGCATGTTGGAGAAAATACTTAGAATAGAGGCTGGTTAAGTGAATTATGATGTATTCATTCAACAGAACACTGTGCAGAAGGAGGTAGAGCTTTGTATGCTGATGTGGTAAGATCCTTAAGATACTTTCATTTTTTTTTAGTGTTTTATTTTTGAAAGAGAGAGAGACAGTACTAGAGGGAGAGAGGCAGACATAGAATGTGAAGCAGACTCCAGGCTCTGAGCTGTCAGCACAAAGCCTAACATGGGGCTCAAACCCATGAACTGGGAGATCATGACCTGAGCTAAAGTCAGACACTCAACTGACTGAGCCACCCAAGTGCCCCAAGATAATTTTTTATCCTAAGTACAGATGTGTTCGCTGTTATTTGGATTTTAAAAAGAGGGTGTGGGGGTATTTGCAAACATGTATATATGGCTCTGTTCTCTGGAGAATCTGCAAGAAATTAATAGAGGTGGTTGTCTCTGAGCATTGTGACTAGAAGACTGAAAGGGAAAAATGCTTTCTGCTAAATACTGCTTTGACTATGAATTATTTTTACCAAGTACAGTTGAGCCTCAAACAATACGTTTGAACTGCACAGATCCACTTGTATGCAGATGTCGATAAATGCAGTACTCTGCTGTAAATGTATTTTCTCTTAAGAAAATTGTACGTTTCTATTTAAATTCCAGTTCGTTAACATACAGTGCAGTCAGTTCAGGTGTACAATATGAGGATTCGGGACTTCCATATATCACCCTGTGCTCATCACAAGTGCACCCCTAAATCCCCATTGTCTATGTAACCCAGCCCCATCCCCTCCCTTCTGGGAACCATCAGTTTGTTGTCTAGTTCAGAGTCTGTTTCTTGGTTTGCTTCTTTTTTCCCCCCTTATGATCATTTGTTTTGTCTTAAATTCCACATATAAGTGAGATCCTATGGTATTTGTCTTTCTCTGACTTATTTCACTTAGCATAATACTTTCTAGCTCCATCCACACCATTGCAAATGGCAAGATTTTATTTTTTTATGACTGAGTAACACTGCATTGTATGTATAATACTACTTCTTTATCCACTCCTCAGTTGATGGACTTTTGGGTCATTTCCATAATTTGGCAATTGTAGTGATGCTGCTATCAATGTCAGGGGGCATGTATCCCTTTGAGTTAGTATTTTTGCATTCTTTGGGCATGATTTTCTTAACACTTCTCTAGCTTACTTTGTAGGAATACACTACAGAATACATATAATATACAGCAGCTGTCTTCAACAGCGGGTATTGCTCAAGGCATCCAGTCAACAGTAGGCGATCAATAGTTAAGTTGTTAAGGAGGCAAAAGTTAAACAGATTTTTCACTGCACAGGGTTCGAGTTGTTCAAGATCTACTGCATGGGTGTTACCTGGAAAAAAGACAAAAATAAAAATACTATATTCAAAGAAAAGGTGGAAGTGGAGCAAAAATGGAAGGATTCCAGGGAGGGGAAGGAGGAAGAGAAGGTAGCAGTAGAGAAACAAGAATACTCAAGGCCTGCCCTTTGCACGCCCCACGCGGTCCAGCCCGTGTGTTACACAGAGCATGCTGAGTACTCTTACCAGTCTGGAACCTCATCCAAGTACAGGTTCAGTATTTTCAGCTCAGATTAATCTTTTAAAACCAGACTACTTAGGGCATGAGATACATGGCCTAGGGAATTTTGTGTTTTAAGAAGTTAAACCTTACCTAATGCTATCTTTAGAGGAGACGAAGAAGAACAAACATTGGTAAAAAACATACACACATGTATGTGTCTGTCCTTTATATATACATTCTTTAAATATATTTATATACATAAAATTAATGCAATGTATGTGTATATATAAAACACATGTTACTTATGGACAGGTTAGAAGATGGACAGTTAGAAGCCACTAGGACAGTTCAATTCTTATATTTTTTTTATGTTTTTTATATATTTTTGAGAAACAGAGACAGTGTGAGCAGGAGAGGGTCAGAGAAAGAGGGAGATACAGAATCTGAAACAGTCTCCAGGCTCTGAGCTAGCTGTCAGCACAGAGCCTGACACGGGGCTGGATCCCACGAACGGGAGATCATGACCTGAACCGAAGCCAGACGCTTAACCGACTGAGCCACTCAGGTGCCCCCAGTTCAATTCTATATAGGTGACAGTTTTGTGTCTCTATTGATTTTGAGTAAACAAATAGCTTTGCTTTGTTTAACTGCAATTAAAAGCTGAATAAAAATTTTTTAATTACTAGAATAAGACCTATGGATGGAAATTTTATCACGGTTCATTCTTGGAGAGACTTAGGGTTCATCTGATTTCTAGACTTTCAGTGTTCTACCGCAAGTGTTCTAGCCTACATTGATCTTGGTCCAGGTTAATGTGTACCAAAAGGAAGTTATTTTAAAGTGACTTTAAATCATTTCACAAAAGGGGCGCGTGGGTAGCTCAGTCGGTTAAGCATCTGACTTCGTTTCAGGTCATGATCTCACAGTCCGTGGGTTCAAGCCCCACATCGGGCTCTGTGCTGACAGCTCAGAGCCTGGAACCTGCTTCAGATTCTCTCTCTCTCTCTCTCTCTCTCTCTCTCTCTCTCTTTCTCTCTCTGCTCACTCTGCTCATTCTGTCTCTCAAAATAAAAGACAAAAAAAATTTTTTTTAACAATCATTTCACAGAATATTGATAGAGCAATAGCCAAGGAATTTCTCAAGTTTTATTGCCTCAGAATTTAGTTTTGAATGTCTGTGTCAAATTGGCTGTTTTTAGTAAGTTAGACAAATCCTATAGGATCTCTTGTATATATGGAATCTAAAAACAACAACAACAACAACAACAACTCCTAGAAACAGAACAGGCTGCTGGTTGCCAGGGCAGGGAAAGGGGGAAATGAGTAAAGGTAGAAATACAAACTTCCTGTTAGAAGAGAAGTACATTCTAGGGATATAACAGTGTGGCAACTATAATGCACAATACTGTAAATTTGAAAGTTGCTAAGAATCAGTCTTAAAAGTTCTCATCACAAGAAGAATTTGTAACTATGTGAGTTAATTAACATTAACTAAACTTATTGTGGTAATCCTTTCATGCTATATACCTCTATCAAGTGAGTATGTCATACACCTTAAATTGATATGATGTTATGTGTCAATTATATCTTGAATTGGAAAAAAAAAACTTGAAGGCTTGAAGAATTTAAATTGACTTTTTGCTTAAGCTCATTTGGATAAAACCCACAAAATTTACTGGAGTGGGAGAGAAAACTGGATAGATACATATATATCGATTTGATTTTTTAATATCTAAAAAACAAATCAAAGCTCAGAATTTATTGGTCTTGTCAGCTAGTTTTAAATGCTTGCCACAGTTGTCTAGAAGAGAGAGTAAAGCACAAGACGATAGGCTCTGAGTACCTTAAAAACTAACCAATGCTTGGGATAGCCTGAGTGAGAGATTTTATCCATTCCCTTAACGATCCCTACAGCAGCGATGCATTGCATTAAGAACAGTTCTGAGTAAGTGACTATGAGACACCAAAAACCCATAGTTATCAGAGAAAGATTCAGAGGCTCATAACATTTTAGATGTGGAGGAATTAAAAATCACCCACTGCCTGGTAATGTAGGGACATACACTGGAGCCATTTCAACAATATAAATTGATATATGTATTTTGGATTAATCCCTCTGTAACTGAACAATTAAATAGATGATAACAATAGTGTCTCATTCCCTCTACTGGCTGAGGCTCTACAATATGAGGGGATTTTACCATGATGGGCTTTCTCAGGTTTGAGCTCAACAACCCACCGCTCCTTTTACATCCAACAATTCACATGGAAGGACAGCTTTTCTACTTTTCACCTGATCTTTGTAGAAGTTCATATATTTTGATTCAAAGTATTAGGAAGAATGTGGGGTAAAAAAAAAAATGGAAGAAATGTAGGGGTGGCTTAGTCAGTTAAACATCCAACTTCAGCTTGAGTCATGATCTCATGGCTCATAGGTTCAAGCCCCACATTGGGCTCTGTGCTGACAGCTCAGAGTCTGGAACCTGCTTCAGATTCTGTGTCTCCCTTCCTCCTTTCCTCCCTCTCTCTCTGCCCTCCCCACACTCAGATGAATAAACGCTTAAAAAAAAAAAAAAGGAAATAAAATGGAAGAAATTTAGAGTGATTTTCATCTGGATCCTAGTCTTGACCACATTTAATGGTGTGAGCCAGAAGGGGAAAAAGGCTAATTTTTAGATTTCATAAAAATAAGAGAAGATTCACCTGTAATGAGTAAGACTCTTCTCAATGATTAAAAAAGAAAATCTACACAAAAAAACTGACAGGTAGAACTGCTGATGGTTAGAAACAATGGGGTTATACTTTTGATTACCAAGATTATTACCTTTCAGAGCTGCAGAGGTAGAACGCTGGGAATGCAGGGTAGTTTAATGAAGGACAAGCTTACTCAAGGGACCAAGATTTCTAATTCAAGAAGAGTGTGAGGCGAGGACCTTTGGGGAACTTCATGCTCCCTTTACTCAGCTAAACAAGACACGTGCTGTCACGCCTTCCAACACCACACAGCAGAAACAAATATTGCAGAAGCATTAGGACCTGTAGAGGCACAGTCTCCCACCTTTCTTCAGTTTTCTCATTCCTTACAGGCTCAACTGCATGCTCTCAATTTCTTTTCCTGGATTGCGGCAAAATCCGAAAGCTTATGTAACAGCTTGGCCTTTTCACAAAAATTAGGTTCTGTGCTGGGACAAGTTGCTAGTGGTATCAAAAGTCCTAAACGTGAAATCCCAAAATATATTATTGTAAAAGGTCTTGGGTGTTCATTCGGATTATAAATTATGACATCTCTACAGAATCCAATCTTAACCAAAATGTAGGCTGTCTGGTGTAGCTGGAGCATAAGGGTCTAAGGAGACAAGGTAGGAGAAGGAATTCTGGAAAGAAGTTTAGAAAACCTAAAGTGTCAAGGAGCCCAAGTTATATTCAATAAGCAGGGAAAGCCCTTGTGGATTAGTCAACAGGGTGATGATGTAATCAAAGTGGTGCTTTTAGGTCATGGAAGACAGGAGAAGTTGAAGAAGAAATTAGTTTCTAAAGATTTGCATGTGCAGTGCAGAATGTCAAAAAAACATAACAAGCTATTAATAGTAGTTTGGTAATTATCTCTGAGTGCTAGAATTATCAGTGTTTATTTGCTTCATTTGTGTGGTCTAATTTTATGGAGGATGCACGGGGTCACTTTGCATTCAAGAAGGTCTGGGGGCACCTGGGTGGCTGGCTTAGGTGGTTAAATGACTTTTTATACTTTTTGTGTAATTGTTTATTTATTTTTGAAAGAGAAAAGGGGTGAGAGGGGCAGAGCAAGAGGGAGACAGAATCCAAAGCAGACTCCAGGCTCTGAGCTGTCAGCACAGAGCCCAATGCAGGGCTCGAACCCACAAACTGTGGGATCACGACCCAAGCTGAAGTTGGACACTCAATTGACTGAGCCACCCAGGCGCCCCTGGTGTCTGACTTTTTTTTAAAAAAGTTTAAGTTTATTTATTTTGAGAGAGAGAGAGAGAGAGAGAGAGAGAGAGAGAGAGAGAGAGAGAGAGAGAGAGAAAGAGGGGTAGGTACAGGAAGAGAGGGAAAGAACTCCAAGCAGGCTCCATGCTACCAATGTAGAGCCCAACTCAGGGCTCAATCTCACAAACCCTGAAATCATGACCTGAATCAGGATCAAGAGTTGATAGCTTAACCAATTGAGCCACCGGGCACCCCCAGTTTCTGACTCTGGACCTCAGCTCAGATCTTGATCTCAGGGTCGTGTATTCAAGCCTCAAGTTGGGCTCTGTGCTGTGAGTGAAGCCTACTTAAAAAATAAATTTAAAGACATCTAAATTATGCATTAATTTTATAATGAAAAACTTCTAACAAAGTTAAAAAATGAACCCCATACAATATGTCACCCAGATTAAACAGTTACTGAGATTTTACTGTATTTGCTCCATCTCTTTTTTTCATTCCTTTTCCAGAATCCTGCCCTTGGTGACGCCTATGTCTTTCTGACCTGACCCATTACTTCCTGATGATGTCCTTGATTTCCAGCACAGCTAGATGTCTCCGACTCCTCTTAATTTCCTGCCACAGGCCTGGCATCAGCCTATCTTCCAAGGTACACAGTTTCATTTCAGTAGGTAAGGAAAAAATTGTTTTAAGAAATAAAGATAGAAGGCAAACAGCCAATTTCATACAGAAGTGATTTCTGGACAGTTGTCGTTGCTAGCATCTGGGATTTGTGGAGAAAATATTAGAAGTAGCATAAAGAGAGGAGAATAAGTAAACATTCTGAAAGGAATCTGCTTTTAAAGCAAGGCAGATGTGTCAGCATTAAAAACTTGCCCCTAGTAGGTAACTGTTCAACTTAGGAAATATTCTGCTTCTTTGTGATCTTTGAAGTAAGAATTTCAAGCCAGCTTCTCCTGGATAGGATGTAGCAACTTTGACACTAGTGCTTTCGTTTCCATAAATCTGACCAAAATGCTAAGTAATATCTAACACCTTCTCCTTTCTGCTTTAGGGGACACTTCATCCCCAGCCTAAGCAGATAAAGTACCATTGCTCTGTTCACACCATGGGAGGAAAGCTTTTTTTAACCTTTATAGTGATTTCTTTTTAATGTTTATTTTTGAGAGACAGAGAGGAAGATACAGAATCTGAAGCAGGCTCCAGGCTCTGAGCTGTCAGCACAGAGCCCGACGTGAGGCTCAAACCCACAAACCAGGAGATCATGACGTGAGCATAAGTAGGACCCTTAACCAACTGAGCCACCTAGGCCCCCCTAAAGCAGTGTTAACATTTTCCTCCCCACCGTAAGTGAAGAATGGTAAGCTGTACCCTGTGTGGGGGCGGGGTGGGGGTGCGATGGGGGTTGGGAAGGGTGTGGAAACAATACGTGAAGCATAAGAAAGGTTTGTTCAGTCCTTAGGGGCATTAGCTCTTTTAATCTTGACAACGATCCTATGAAGTAGGCACTAATTACCTTTATTTTTATAGATAAAGACGCTGAGGAATAAAGGGGAGTAAGTAAGGAGCCCAAGACCACTCAACCATGACTTTCATGGAGCCAGAATCTGAATCCAGGCCTCTGACAGCAAATTCACTGGGTTGTTTTTCCCCTTCCCTAAACAACTGGGGAAACTCCCAAGTCTCAAAAATCGCTGCTGGAGAGAAATTACTCTAAGAGTAAAAACACCAGAAACCTTCACTTTGAACTCAAGAACACAAACTGCCCATGGACACCATTGTCTTGTTCTGATTGTTCTGGCTAACCCAATAACAATACATTCGGTTGACAAATATAGCATTATTACTCAGGACAGAACTAAAAAAAAAATGGGTGTATTGAACGTTCGCTATCATAGGGGTACTTTTCACAGTGTATTATGCAGCCTCCGTGTGGGCAGAGACAAGATCTTCATTTTTATATCTCAGACAGTCCTGGCACCTAGGAGGTCAGAAGTATATAAAACAAATAATTTTCTAATGAATTAAAACTCATCAGAGCTCTGGGTATCACACATTGCACCATGACCGTTAGGTATCTTGCCCAAACCCGAAAGCTTTTGAAAGTGAAAGATACTAGGATTATTATGCCAGGACAATGAACACTTCTTATCTGAGCAGTTTTGCTTGCCATGAAAACACAGCTACCCAAATCAATGGAGTCTCAAGGCAAGGTAATTTATAAATGCGTTCGTGTACCATATCTTAGAAGAATAAAGGCCGATTTGTAGTATAAATTTGTCAGGCAGATCCGCAGCCCTCTCCTCTTGCCTGGTTTTTATGACCCATTAAGTGAAAACTTTTCCTGCCATTTTTAAAGTTCTTTATTTATGCTGCTGTTCTGTTCCTAACAACGTGTGTGCAGATATCTGCCTGTACGTTTAGTCTTTGTTCTTAGTTTAAGTTTTAAAAATAAACTATGAATTCTTTGCAGTGTTTTCACGGTCAAAGTTAAGGAGCCCTTTCATATCTAATTCTAATTTTAAGAGATTAAACTTTGGGCTCATGTACATATTTTAGGGGAGGCAAAACTTTATAGGCAATTCAGAGAAGGATCTATTCTTTCTAGCAAACAACTATAAGCTTTCAATCTTGGTCTCTGTGACCAGAAAAATCAGTATTTCTGGTGTCTATCAAGTCTAGCATTTTGGGACTAGTGGTAGTGGGGGAAATCTGGTTGTTTACATCCTTATAAATGATTAAGCCTTCCTGTTTTTGCCAACTCAGCCTTTTAAGTCTCCTAGGAGCTAGAGCAAGGATAGAACATCGTCTGTAGTGTTATTTGCAAACATAAAAGGAAATGACTGTGGGGCCCATAGATACCACTTGTATTCCATTGTAGACTAGGAAGCAGGAAACATAAGCATAGTAGTTATAGATTTAAATGGTCTGCCTGTAGTTCCATAAAACACTTGTTTCATTTACTCCAAGTCGGTGCAATTCAGCTCAGCTACTGTGAAGCAGAAAATATTATCAATTAGAGCCACAGTATGCTGGTCCTGAATCATAGGGCTTCAGTACCCTGGTGTGTTATGATACCCAAAGCTATACCCTGCTTCCCTCCCCAGCACACAAATCACAGCAGGGCTGGATGTGCACTGAAAATTAATAGAGAGCAAAACCCAAATGGCACAAAGTTAGGAAACAAAAGTTTCTTAAGGGCGGGGGGAATCTGGAAATCAAGTCATCACAATAAAAATAAAAGATCGGGCCTTAGCCAGAGTTGTGGGACACCTATCGATTTCTACATTGACAAAATTGGGAGTGACTAACAGGGCAGCTTATTTTCTCCCTTCTCTGCCTCTGGCGCCAGCTGCTCGGTCAATGGCAAGCACAGAAGCACCGTTAACCAAGTAACTAAGGAACCCAGGAGAAAGGTCAGGTTAATGAAGGAAAGATGATGTGGTTGGGAAATGTGGAGGCTGAAGTCCTAGGACACCCATGGAACCATGCTTGTCACATTATTTGGTTTCCCCTTTCAGCCTTGCTTTCCATCCTCCCCCACTCTGTCCTAGACTCCAGGAGGACTCATTGAGAGACTACATACATAGCGTCCTATGCCTTCTCACTTCTGTTTGAGTCGGGCCAATGCTGAGCCAAGCAGAAGGGAAGAGAGTCAAGTCTGGGTATTTGTTTCTCTGGTTTCTTTCAATGAGGCCACCTCAGGCTGGCAGAGTCCCTTGGTAGGGGGGCATAGTTCTCTCAAGGGAGCCTGCTCACAACAATTCTCTCTGCATCTAGGTTCTGGTAACCTCTCCTTGTCCTTAACCCTTTGGATTTAGGGCTGGTGAAAGCCCAGCTCCCATTAACCCCTTGTGGCTTCCCTATCCCCAAATCTTTGTAGATAGTCTTTGTAAATAAATCCTTCTGGAACTGTCCCAGTTAAAAATTTTTTTTTAATATTTATATCTGAGAGAGTGAGATAGAGATCGAGAATCCAAAGGAGGCTCCAGGCTCTGAGCTGACAGCAGAGCCCAATGAGGGGCTTGAACCCACAAACTGAGATCATGACCTGGGCTGAAGTTGGACACTTAACCAACTGAACCCTCCTAGGAGTCCCTGGAATTGTCCCAATTTTGATGTAACCTGTCTCCTGCTAATACCCTGAGGAATATACCATGTTCATCTGGCCATTGGGATTTCAGGTCTAGAAATCTGGACGAGAGATTAGATGGGAGGCACAGATTAGAGAGACCAGTCTAAACTGGGGAAATGAAGGAGATTGCTGGCTGCAAGGGACAGGGGGGAAAGAGCAAAGGTAGACTTTTAGGGGGACCTTCTACTCCAGGCACAGAAAGAAAGAACACACCAGCTCCGAGGCTGAAAGGAATAACAGTGCTCTATTCTTAGGACACTGATGTTCCTAATAACAATTCTTTTAGAAAGATATAGAAATGCAATAATCTTACTGATGGGCAGTCATTTTAAAACATCATCAGAGTGCCTGACCGCTTAGACTTGGTTTGGAGACAAGACCGATTCTTTGTGGATACCTTTTTGTGTAGAAACTCTACCTTTCAAATTTCAAATTTTTATTTTTAATAGACAATGTATTCACATGACTCACTCAAAAAGTAAAGATAAAAATAAAAGATATATACATTAAGAATCACTTTGCCACCTCTGTCCCCATTCACCTTATGTCTTATCTGCTTTCCCTGGTACAATTTTTTATTGGTTGCTTATACATTCTTCCCAAGTTCCTTTATGTAAATACAAAGCTAATATACCTATACATTTTTACTTTCCTTTCTTACACAAAAGGTATGCTAGATGTACTGTATCTTGGTTTTTTTTTTTTTCATTTAATGGTATATCCTAGAGATATACCATCTTCCTCTAGAGTTTTTTTTCCCTGTGAACTGTACAGAATCCCACAGAGTAGAGGTACCCTGTTTATTCACCCAGATGTAGAAGAGCTTTGAGGAGTACTGCCGGCCAACCACAGGTCCCTAACCACAGCTCTCCAGCACTTTCCCCTTTCTGCAGTCATCCAGCATCCCACTGCTGCCTGCTTCTCTTCCGGCTTGGTTTCCTGCTCCATGGAGAAAACGGAAGACTTCAGAAGGATCTCCCTCAACTCCTTGTTGTCAAATATAGAAACATCTGCACTCAGCCTCTTCTTCCTTCAGACTGCAACGCAGGACACGCTTTACCTCCCGTTTAATGCCAACCTGCTCATCTCTGCTTAGGATCCCATCTCTGTTACACTTTACTGGGACCTCACACTACCACAGACCCTGGTTTCCCTCTTGTACATTAAATCAATCAATCTCAGTCTCTCTTTCTCTCTCTCAAATGGATCATATAAAAATGCAACAACCACCCTACCCCTTGACTGTTCTCTACTATTCTCTTCTTCAAAGCCAACTTCTTGGAGGGTTGCCCATCAATTTACCTGCTTACTACTCTCTCCTCCATCCATTTCTGCCTCATTCCACCTCCATCAACCCACTGAGGATTTTCACACTAACCGGTGAATGAATGACCAAGGTCATTCAACAAATGCTCACCTCTTTATTTTTTTTATTTTAGAAAGAGAACATACAAGGTGGGGGAATGGGAAGGGGGAGATAGGGAGAGAGAAAGCATGAGCACTGGAGGGGCAGAGAGAGAGGGAGACACAGAATCTGAAGCAGGGTCCAGGCTCTGAGCTAGCTGTCAGCACAGAGCCTGACGCAGGGCTCAAACCCATGAGCCATGAGATCATGACCTGAGCTGAAGCCGGACACCCAACCAACTAAGCCACCCAGGTGCCCCGAGGCACAAAATTTAAGAAGGGTGCTAAATAATTCAGTGAACAAAATAATATTTAATGAATAGGTCTAAAAATTCAATTAATGCAAAAAAATCCACATTGAATAAACTATCAAAAATATTAAACAAAGACCAGTGTTGTGCTGATTCAGATTGGAGCCTGAGGCAAAAGAAAAACAATGTATATGTCTATATACATGTTTTTATTTACTTCTTAATAGCTAATTTGTTCCCTGAACATTGAAGTAGCTGGAAAAATACTGAAAAATTGAAAAGTAGATATATTAATACATTAAGTTTAAGTAATATTTATACCAAAAATGAATTGATGGTTTTACTTGAATTTAAAAGTTATTAAAGATGATCATGGGCCCCCAGGTGGCTCAGTTGGCTAAGTGTCTGACTCTTGATTTCGGCTCAGGTTGTAATCTCACAGTTTGGGATTTCAAGCCCCACCTCAGGGTCTCAGCTCTCAGCACAGAGCCTGCTTCAGATCCTCTGTCTGTCTCTCTCTCTCTGCCCCTCCCCCACTTGCCTGCATGTGTGCACATGCACACTCTCAAAAATAAAAATACTTAAAAATTATTAAAGATGATCAATTGGTCAAGAGAAAACTTAAAAACATGGCAATTTTGGTATCTTAGTTTAAAAATGAGGTAATTAAAGAAGTAGCTTTTGAAAGTATTGAAATCACTTCCATTAAAGGTGAAGTCACATTTTTCTTCGTCTCAAATTTCAGTGTAAGGTATCATGGAACCGTTGAGAACTATCACATTGTACTCTTTTTTTAAACAAGAGTTCAGATTTTTTCCTACTGTCCCACCAGCCTGGTGTGAACTTTAACCTCAGTCATTTTTGGAGCTTCCCATCCTGGAGCTGGGTGAAGGTTTGGAAGCCATCATGCTTCCAAGCAGTGACAGACCCCCCTCTGCTCCTCGGCCATTGACTTGCCTATCTCCAGAATGTGCTGGCCCACATCCCCGGGGCCTTCAGTCCCACGGGTTCTGTTCTATCTGAGGTCTCTGAGAGGCCCCAGGATCAATGCTAAGGTTGGGAGCTTGAGCTGTGTCTGTGTCTTTACATTTCAAGACCCTCCAGGCCTTTTTTTTTTTTTTTTTTGGCTTCTGATTCTCTTTTCCTTCTGGACATTTATCAAAAACTGCAAGAAGCTTTAATTTCAAGACCCTTTTAATTTAGGCCCTGCCAACTTCCCTGAAGCCAGGAACAACACCACCAGGCTATCAGCCTCAAAAGGAAAGAAAGGGAACAAGAGAGAAACCACAAGTTAATATTTCTACAGACTATCCCGCCTCCTGAGCGCCTTCTGCAGGTCCATCTTTCTCCCTCTGGTTTTCGGAAGCTAGGCCCCATGCTCTCCCCCAGGCAAGCTCATTCATTCCCAAGGCCACAGACTCTGCCCACGCGCCTAGGGCTCCGTCGTTCCTTTCTCTGGTCCACACTGAGCCGCATAGCAAGTTCAACTGTTCAGTCAGTATCTCTATCTGGACATCTCTCAGTGACAGACTAACCATGCCCCATGCCACACTCCGCGCCACACTCCGCCTGCTCCCTTCCACCCGGTCCAAATCAGAGAGGTCATCCCCTACCCCTCCTCCCTCCCTGCCCCCCTTTCCGGTTCATCCCCGAATCTCCGCCATTTCCTCTCCTACTCAGCGCTTGAATTCTAAGTAACTCCGTTTCCACCACGTCCCCTCCATCAGCTACCACTGTCTTTTGAGTATCGTGAGAACCTCCTCTTTGGTCCTCCCTACACCCCGACATGGGCCTCTTCCAAGCTCGTCCCCATGTTGCCACCAGAGAGACCCTTTTGAACTACAAAGTCGAACATGTCACCCTCTGGCTAACACGCTTCAAAGGCTTTCCACCGCTCCTGGAAAGGCACCCAGACATGTGCTGGTCTGGTTCTGGCCTCCCCTTCTCCCCCACCTCACAGCCTACCTTCTCTATCTTCCTCCCCAGGGGCCCCTGAGCTCCAGCCACTCAGGCTGTGCGTTCCTGCACACCTGTTTCTCATTTGGGTCATTTGCATACTCATTTGCCTGATTATGTAATTACCAGCTGCCTCTCCCTCTGGACTCTATGCTCCTTGAGAACATGACCCGAGCCTGGGCATTACACACAAGTTTTGGTGGAAAAATTGAATAAATATATGACATTATTTTTTTGGGAGTTAAACCCTTTTGAAGTTCAGAGGGTATTTCTGAGGAATTTTTCTTTCAAGAACATTTGAGAACGGTAGTGTCCCAGACACTTTTTAAGTACTTTACATGTATTAGCTCAGCTAACCCTCAGTATAAGCCTAGGAGGTAAGTACTATTTTTATTTACATTTTAAAGACACTGAAACTGAAGCACACAGAGGTCAATCATTCACTCATAAGCCGTGGAACTGAAGTTCTAATTCAAAATTTTTGCATCGGTTCCTGTCTTCAGAAACTGTTCATGAGTGACTTGCTGGGCACCATGACAAAAAGAGCCCAGAACATTTTTAAAGGACCAGCATTATAGAAAAGAAAGAGATGAGGTGTATCAAAACGTAGGAGACACTATGCAGAGTATATACCCCCTTCCATCAAATCCTTTCAAAATGATTAAGCTAGGTATTATTGTGCCCATTTTGTAGATTGGGGAACTGAGGCTGAGGAAGTTTGCAGAGCTGGTTGAACATCACATAAGCAGTAGGACATACCTGGAATTCAAACCCAAGTCAGTAGGACTCCGCTGCCAACACTCCTCCCACCGAGGGCCTTGGCCTCAAGAGAGACAACAAAAACGCTTCCCCATCACCAACTGGTCAGTCAATTTATCTACTGGTTTCAATGATCCACAGATGTTAGTGTGATAAGAATCACCTGGAAAACTTGATTAAACTCATGCACTCCTGAGTTTCACCAGTAGAGATTTTCGTGTGGGTGGGTCTCTTGAGGCTGCAATTTTAAACAAGCTTCCAGAAGCTTTCAGTCTGATTCTAGTCACGTGGTTCCAGAACTTTACCATTAAACAGAGTCACCTGAACAGACTGATCAAGGGAAATCGTTGGCTCCTCTCCTAGATTTTTTGATTCAGAATATCTGGGGCAAGCTGAGATTTTTAATTTTTAACAAGTTCCTAGTGATGCAGGACCCGTTTTTGAGATCTACTACCTGTTGTTAGGCAAGATTCTGAGAGGCACCTCATTGGTTATTTAACTTAATTCTCTTTGATTCCACCGCGTTTGAAGCAATTTCCAAAATATACTCGCCTCCTCCCTGCCAGTCCTCCATACCCTACCTTTTGAGAACTGCAGAAAATAGATTTGAGGACTTAGAGAAAATTTATCTTGGGGTCAAATCCTTCAGCAGCTTTATGTGGAGAATCTCCTGCTTTCAAAACGATATAGCCTCTGCACAAAACTCCAAAATATTCATTGTTTCCAGGTAGCACTGATTCTGGATAAATAGTAAAAGCAGGACTTCTGAATTTTGTTTTAACCTATCCTGTTTAAGACTTAAAATGCAGAGGTGTCTGGGTGGCTCAGCCGGTTGAAGGTCTGACTTCGGCTCAGGTCATGATCTCGCGGTTCGTGGATTCGAGCCCCGCATCAGGCTCTGTGCTGACAGCTCAGAGCCTAGAGCCTGCTTCAGATTCTGTGTCTCCCTCTCGCTCTGACCCTCCCCCAGCTCATACTGTCTCTTTCTCTCTCAAAAACAAAATGAAACATTTAAAAAATTAAAAAATAAAGATTTAAAATGCAGGGAAGGGCGCCCACAGCGCCTGCTTTGGATTCTGTCTCCCTCTCTCCCTGCTCCTCCCTTACTTGCTTTCTATCTCTCTCAAAATAAATAAAATAAACTTAAAATGCAGGAAGATTCCTTTCTGTTCAACTATGTGGTATGTGTGTGATTGTTTTCAATAAAATATAATTTGCGTTTTTTAGCTTTTAGGAACCCAAGAGGATAAAGTGTCCGACATATATATCCCACTTAATAAGAAAGGATATTTTATTTTTTAATTTTTTAAGTGTTTATTTTTCTTATTTTGGGGGGAGGGAGAGAATGGGTGGGGCAGAGAAAGAGGGAGAGAGAAAGAATCCTCTGGTGTCGGCACAGAGCCCAACGCTTGGGGCTCAGACTGAGGAACTGTGAGGTCATGACCTGAGCCAAGATCAAGAGTCGGACTATTAACCAACTGAGGCACCCAGGCGCCCCTGAAAGGATATTTTTAATCAAAATTGAAAACAGGACTAAAAATTTTAATCTTCTACTGTTCCTCTGGGAAGATCATCTTGTCTTGGATTACCTAACAGTGCCTAAGATGCAGAAGATAATGTGTGTGTGTGTGTGTGTGTGTGTGTGTGCACTCGCGCGTGTGTGTGTGTGTGTGTGTGTGTGTGTGTGTGTTTAGCCTTGTTTGATTTCCTGGTCCAAACTCAGCAAAGTGCACAAAGTAAGCAAAAAGCATAAAGGATGAAGATCCCCATGGGTCAGGGCCCATTTACTTGATGAATTTTTGAGCTATGTTAGGTAATCTTTTCAGTAAATGTGATCTATGAAGATATTTTCCATAAAGGCATTTGGTGAATGAGTTCCTGATGGAATGTACTTCTGGACTCTAGTATCTTCAAAAATAATTCAGTCCTTTCATATTTTTGAATTTAAAAAAAGATTTATCTTTCTTATAGGCATCCGTGAGGAGAGCCGTCAGCATTTCATCTTGAAAAATCTTTACTAAAATCGATGTGTCCGCAATGCCTCTTCTCCCGGCCCTCCGGCTCCTGGTTCTGACACCAGGGACTCAGCCCTCGGCCTCCTGCTCCACCGTGGTTGTGCAACTCACTCATGTGATTTACCTTTCTAACTCTTTAGATGCTGTATTGACTGAAAATCAACTCAACTTCATTTATTTTCCCTCTCTTTCCAGTACTTTCAGCTTAAATACAGATAAAGAACTCTTTTTTCCTACAGCTATCCACAGGAAGTGAATATCTTATAATTACCAAATCAAATGTCTTGGTGTGTAGGGAATTATGTTTTTGTAGACTCTTGGCCATGAAGCCTTCTGAGAATGCCAATGGGTGTTGCAGATTCTTTCTTTTCTCTATTAAAATAGACCCAACCTCCGAAAAATTCGAGGTCCATGGCAGAGAGATATACCTCCGCTAAGTGTAAGGCTGAGCGAACTTGACTTTTAACACTCAGAGGAAGTAGTTGAGGGCAGAGCTGCTAAGCACACAGGCTCTGGAACCAGACTTTGCGAGTTCAAATTCTGGTTCCCACACTTATTCATCATGTAAACTTGTGCAAGTTACTTCACTTCTCTGTGTCTCCTCTGTAAAATGAGATTCTAATAGTACCTACCTCAAAGGGTTATTCTGAGGATTATATGTAAAAGATACTTGGAATAACACCTTGAACATAATACATGCTCAGTAAGTATTAGCAGTGTGTCTGTTGTTATCGTCATCAAAAAGTTCATACAGTGTTTACACAGAACCGGAAGCATTTGATTCTAAGGGAATACGTTTTTTTGTTTGTTTGTTTTTTGTTTTTTTGTTTTAAGGGAAAATAGGATAGTTACCAAGTTTACTTGATTCCAACATAAAATGAGAAAGCTCCTTTCTGTAGAAGGTTCCTACTTATTGCTAAGAAACTTAGATGTCATAAAATACATGACAAACACAACGTAGCTCAAACATACCCCTTAAAAAAGCCCCGGATGTTAGTGATGGACAGAAACCTTCATATTACTACCTTGAGACATTTGCTGAGAGGGAAGCACAATTATGTAATCAAGCATAATGAATGCATACTCATTTATTTACACTGCAACTTATTCCGGAAAGGAATAGAGGTTGCTATAATGAGTAAATCATAAGAGATACATAAGGATAAGGAAATCCTCTAATGTAGTAGGCTAGCTCTCCCGGCATACCAAATACTTTGTGAAAAAATGTTGCAAAGAAATATAAACAAAGGCAAATGGAAAAGGCTCCTGCATAAACTAGACCCACATTTCCTTTCTTGAAGGATCACAGTTTTATTTGAATTTTGGCCACCGCCCATTCCCCAAACGCAATCATAGCCGTGACCTCTCAGTTTCACCTTTGGAGTATTTCTTGGGTTCACATCTTTTCTTTATTTCTCTGCCTGATACTTTAGTTCACGTTACCTCTTTAATAGCGATAGTTTCCTATTCATCTCTTTGCCCGAGGCTCTCCCCTCTCTATCCTCCTTCCCTTCTCTTCTACCATGATAATTCATCCAACACAATGCTACTGAATAAATTTTTCTAAAGGGCATCTCTGGTCTTGTCACTTGCCTGCTAAAAACCTTCTGTGACTCCTCATCGCTTCCTATTTTTGATACATTTTATTTGTAACTCCGCTATGTCACTAAGTATATTCTACCTTACCTTATAATACGTTTCCTACACATTTGAGCTTTTCTACTAGATAATAAATTCATTGCCTTATTTCCCCCCACAGAATCTAAAATAGTATCCCAAGGTATCAATATTGAAAAAAATAAATAAAGCCTTAGGAGAAAATATTAACCTGTCAATATGCATTTCTAACTACAGCGACTCTATCTTTATGATGACATAATTTAACCAGGAAAAGATAGATATAAATCATCAAATTAGGAGAATGTAACTAATTCAAGACCTTGATTATAGACTTGCAAGATGGTCACATAATCCCTTTAAGCCGAAAAGAGCACATTTTCATCTTGTTGCCTGTTATGTACATTATGCCAACCACAATATTACTCAAAGGTTAAGGAAAGCCAGTAGAATAAACAAAAAGTAATTGTAATAAAAAACATTTCAAAAAGTAGCATGATACCGGAGAGCCTAATGAAAATGATAAACCAGAATGCCCCTACATCTAAGGAAGCAAGCGATTTGGTAAGTAGGGTGACTTTGAGAAGATTTGTAAATGCATGCCCATTGAAAAGAGTAATTCATTTGCACGTTTATGATTCTGGAGACAAACAGCATTCTCGGCAACATGCATTTAAATGGTGTGTGACCCCAGAGTACAATTATATGAAGATGAGTTTTTAGCTCGTGTACAATTTGCATGGTAGCATGTTCGGTCTCAGAAGAAAACTCATCCAGGGATTTCGGCAGATGTTAAAAAGAGCTTAGAAAAAGCAGCAGTCATTTTAACAACAACTCAGGTAAGGTAACGATAACCATTCCTAGGATCTGTCATCATTACAAGGCTTAAGGCTTGTGTCTTTCCATACAATGGTGATTTCCATAGCTGCTTCTAGGGATTACAATTGTTGCTGTATAAATCTCCAAAAGATTTCTCTTCATGGTATCCTAAAAGTTTATTGAATTGAATTTGAATGAAAGCAGGAGCTTCATTATACATTCACATTTGTATATAAGGTATTAAAAAACTTTTTTAATGTTTATTTATTTTAGAGAGACAGAGCACGAGCAGGGGACGGGTGGAGAGAGAGAGGAAGACTGAATCCAAAGCAGACTCCAGGCTCTGAGCTGTCAGCACAGAGCTGGATGCAAGGCTTAAACCCATGACCTGTGAGATCATGACCTGAGGCGAAGTCAGACGCTCAACCGACTAAGCCACCCAGTCTCCCCATATATGAGGTATTTTAAAAGCAAACCACCACCACCACCACCACCCCTTGAGTGTGGGCTGAACTTACCGATTTGCTGACAAAGACTAGAGAGTATGGGAAGAGGGGAAACGGTAACTTTCTAGTGGAGAAACTCAGCAAAAACCACTTTACCCAAGTGGTTAGCCTAACATCTTGTGCTGTTATTATCACTGATAAGTGTAACACACTTATCAGTTACAAGTTACAAGTGTGGTAACACTAAGATGTTAGTGGAGGTTAACATCTCCAGTGATGTGTGGATGTTATGTTCATCCCGATATTCTAAGGGACACTTCTCCCCTGCTGGGTTCTTTCCCAAACCCTATAGCCCAAGTTTGATCATAAGAAAAACATCAGACAAACCCCATCTGAAGGATATTCTACAAAATACCTGGCCAATACTCCTAAAGTCGGCCAAGGTCATGAAAAGCAAGGTCAAGCAAAGGCTGAGAAATTATGACAACTCGAGGAGACCAAGGACACCTAATAGCTAAGTGCAATGTGGGAAACTGGACTGGATCCTGGATGTGGAGGAGGATGTTAATGGAAAAACTGGTGAGATCCACATAAAGTCTGGAGCTTAGTTAACAGCAATGTGCCAATGCCGGTTTCTTAGATTAAACAAATATAGCACGGTGATGGAAAATGTTAGCAATAGGGCAAACTGGGTGAGGAGTATGGGAACTCTGTGGAGTACCTTTGCAATTTTCTGTAAATCTAACATTTTTGCAGAATGAAAACTTTATTTAAAAAATCTTAGTTTTTCTGCCTCTGACATACAGCAGACATATAGCCACTGTATGTTATTGATGTCTAGATTAACTTGTATTATCATTCCAGGAGCGCGTGGCTGACAATGTTGTTCTGTGAAATGGACAAGACAATGTATAGGAGAAAGCATTTTAAAGACAGGGCATGGGAAAGCTTGAAGAAAATCAAAAGCTTTGGAAACAATATATAATTTAAAAACATTTTTTTAAAGAATGTATTATACTTTTTACAGATAGCCAAGGTGATAGAAAATTCACTTCCATTGTATTGTGATTCCATTCCAGTACAAGTAATCTCTATGTTTATGCTTTTCTCTTCTGTCCTGTTATCTTGCCATAGAGTTCTAAGCTACCATTACCCTCTGGGGAGAGCTATGTTTTGTCAGATTGTGTGTAACAAGGTTGCACCCTATTGTACCCTCTGAGAGAATATCTGAGCATTCCAGGTTTTTCTTTCCTTTTTTTTTTTTTTTTTTGGTAGTATTTGGTTGCTGACTTCTTTTAATGTGAACAAAGAGACATGCCATTTAAAAAATTGATCTAATCCTAAAACTGAAGACCCGCAAATCAGGTTACAGCGTTCCCTACCCCATCTTTGCTTCCTCAGTGGCAGATTGTCCTTGCTGAATATTCATGATGACCGTGACTAGCTGTTCTTAAATACTTACAGGAATGTGATTGTATTAGTATCTTTGGGAGGCTGATTCATATTCTCACTGTGAAATTTCTTTTCAATAAATCTTACTAATCTAATAAGCAAGTTTTGCTCATTATTACCAGTTTACGTTTTACCACTATTCTTTTTTTTTTTTTTTTAAGTAGGCTCCACACCCAGCAGAGAGCCCAGTGAGGGTCTTGAACTCACAGCCCTGAGATCAAGACCTGAGCTGAAATCAAGATTCAGATGCCCAACCAACTGAGCCCCCCAGGTGCCCCTTTACCATTACTCTTAATGGATTTTAATCTTTGTTGTATTATACATTTGCAAATACTGATACATCACTGATTAACCTATATTTTCCTTCCATGGGGAAAATTTCAAAAACTACTGCATTTTCTGCTTTTGTATCTAGATAAATCCCTTTGTACCAGATCCATTATTGAAAGATTCATTCATCATCATGCTGGGATGATTACAGATTTCTCCTGAAATTTGTTCTCATAGAGTTTGCCATTGGGTAGAATGCTGCCTATACCTCCTTATTTTCCTGTGGACTCCAGTAACAGACATTACACAATTTTCCATGCAAAAGTAGAATGAAGGGACAAAGTTTCTTTGGAATAGGAGGGGTCATGCCAATGAGAAAGAAGTACAGAACGGCAGAAGGTCAGGATTCGAGGGAGCCTGGCCCCTGATAATGAGATGGTACAGAAAGATGGGCTATTTGTTTTCCCAAGGTTTTCCTCCTGTCTGATGCTTCCTGAGTCCTCAAGCATAATGGGGCTGTCGAGGAAGAGAGAGACAACTTCCTCCCAGATGACAGAGCTCAGCTTCATTCAAAGGCTGACCTCAAAGACTTGAATTCCTTTGCAGGGCTGGCTCTGCTCTTTGGAATGGGTTCTAGAACCCTGCTGTGCTTAGTACAGGAAATGGCAGTATTTACACTGTTGAGGCGTATGAAGAAAGAACTCCATTTCAGCTACCGAGATGCCAAATAGTTGCTGTCTCCAACTAGACATGCATGCTTTTCCTTACATTAAAATACATTTGTGTCGCTTAAAAAGCAGCTTTCCACCTAGATAGCTCTCCTTACATCAAAAACACTTCTGCTTCTAAGCGAACAGTTTTGCTTCACTATGAAGCTAGTATCCCTTGATCTTCATGGGTTCCATGCTTTTCCAGAGAGTCATCTCCTTTCAGATGATTTTATGGGTAACTTTGCATAAATTTGTGCTGATTTTTTTCTGCCCTGGCCATGTATTTGCTAAGGAAGTCCACCCAAATGGAAGCTACCAAGGGCGGGGACAATTTCTTACAAATATTTGTATCTCCAGGGGCGCCTGGGTAACTCAGTTGGTTGAGTATCCAGCTTCGGCTCAGGTCATGATCTCACAGTTCATAGGTTTGAGCCCTGTGTCAGGCTCTGTGCTGACAGCTCAGAGCCTGAAGCCTGTCTTCAGATTCTGTCTCTCCCTCTCTCTCAGACCCTCCCCTGCTCATGCTGTCTCTCTCTCTCTCTCAAAAATAAATAAAAACAGTAAAAAATTTTTTTAAACAAATATTTGTATCTCCAGAGCCTAGCACAGTGCTTGACTGTGCATAAAATATATTTCATTCCTGTTGAGCAAACGATGTGGAAAAGCATTTTCTTATCCCTTTCTATTGACACGTGTGGCTATCATAGGCATCAGAATTCAGGGTTTGCCATCTTTGGAGGACCCTGTGATGTCAAGTGTTGCTGCATTGCTAATAGGTTCTGGGGAGCTGTGGGCAGACTTACCAAATTTCTTTCCTGTTGGCTTGACACAGGTTCTCACAAATGACCTGATTCTACAGCAAATATCTATTACCTCTTGGTGTCTGTTATCCACTGACCTAGTTCTCTGGAGGCCACTTCTTTTCTAACTTCTCAAGTGGTTGAGGTGTTTAGTTGCTTCTATTTCTGAACCTCATTTGTGGAGAAGTAGAGCAAGTTAGGAAACCTATAGCAGCTTATAGCAAGTTGAAAGGCGTAGACCGATAGATAAAAAATAATAACTCCAATAAAGGGATTCAACGAAGGTAGGGCCCAAATGAGCCCAGATTGTGAGTCAACCATCAGCTGGCATGAACCATCTGCCTCCAGAGGAGGACATTTCATAGACACAAAGAAGACATTTGTGTCTATGAACCTCAAGAACCTCAAGACTGGCCAGTGGCAAACTCCTCTGTTAACTAAATTCTACTGCATTAGCAGTACCCTTCCCCCAGTTCAAACACAGAATAACACATTATTCTAATTTTTTAAGTGTTTTTATCTATTTTTGAGAGACAGAGAGAAACAGTGTGAGCAGGGGAGGGTCAGAGAGAGAGGGAGACACAAAATCTGAAGCACGCTCCAGGCTTTGAGCTAGCTGTCAGCACAGAGCCGGACGCGGGGCTCAAACCCATGAACCGTGAGATCATGACCGGACGCTTAACCAGCTGAGCCACCTAGGCACCCCATAATAACACAGTATTGTAAATAATCTCAGCTTTGAGGTGTATGCTTCCTTGGTGTGGAGCACACCCCTTCCCATTTCTGCCTCCCCCTACTGAGTCATTTCCCACTCGGTGATGTCTCCACCCATTTCCCTTCACTTGCCCCCTTTCCCTCACTCCTAACACCTTTTACTGGTTTTTGTTTTACTGTGTTTGTAACTGACATTATTTTGTTGAAAAATCTACTTGGTTTTACGAACACTGCTCTTTTTTCTCACTCCTGTTGGCTCACTGGGCTGGGAGAAGGAGGTCAGCACCCTCCGTTCCCGATTTTTTTCCCTAGACTATTATTCCTTCAATGAGTGCCTCCACATTTCTGTTGATGATCCCCACTGTGCTCAGTATTTCAAAAATTCAAAAGCAAGTTCTTTTCTAAAAAAGAAATTTTTAAAAATCTTTATTTTCAAGAGAGAGCTTGAGCAGGGGAGGAACAGAGAGAGAGAGAATCACAGAATCTGAAGCAGGCTCCAGGCTCTGAGCTGTCGGCACAGAGCCTGACACAGGCTCGGACTCGTGAACTGTGAGATCGTGACCTGAGCTGAAGTCGGATGCTTAGCTGACTGAGCCGCCCAGATGCCCCTCTCAACTATTTTTATGACGTTCCAACTAGTCACTTGTTGCCACTCCTTCTCCCACTTTTAACCACTGTCCACTCCACATACTGCTTATTTAATCTAAAGAGTCAATTCTGGTGTAGTCGAAGACAGAGGAAGAGGAGAAGGAGGAGGAGGAAGAGGAGGAAGGGGAGGAGGAACAATAATCAAGAATTTTTTTGTATACTGGAGGAACCTCAAACTCCTCAGTCTGGCATCCAAGGCTCCCTATAATATGTCCCAACATCTAACTGCAGTCTTATCTTCCAGGATTCTCCCCTTTAACCAGGATGGACTATATACTTTTCCCATCTGGTGAGCTTTTCTGCTTTTAAGGATGGTAGTAACAGTTTCAATTCATAGAGCACTACACTGAGCCATCGCATTAAGGCACTTTTCATTTCATCAACTCAACAACGGTGTAAGGTAGGAACTATTAACCCATTTTACCAGATGAAAACATTAGAGGGAGTTACAGAAATTTCCTAAATCAAATAGCTAGAAAGTGGCAGCTACAGATTTAAAGCCTGTCCATCTGTCTCCACAACACATGCTCTTGCTTGAAATGTACTCCTCTTTCCTTATAAAAATTCTTCTCCCTCTCCAAAAACCATCTCAGATGCATCATCCTTCATGAAGCCATTTTTTAACCCTCTGACCAGATAGGCTCCCCCTTCCTGTGCACCCTCACAGTTCTTGAATGGAATCTCTCTTGTGCCACAAACTACTTTGTCTTAACCTAAAGTTGTATAGTTGCTTTGCTTAACCTTCTCAAAGGTCAAACTGATGATAAGATATATTTGGGGCCCTACTGGAGTTTATATAGCATGTGTTGCTGATTGTCTTTTGTACTCCTTTTGAACGTAGTAGGCATTTATTACAGGGCTACTGCACTGAGTCAGTATGTGTACATATATGTGCATAAGCATGTACGCATGTATCCATCTCTACACCAGCCTATTTTTGTAGAGGTATGTGACAGAATGCTTTCCTAGACCATTTTTCTCAGAATGCTGTTGCCACTATGGCATTCTGGGGCCTCATTTTTACAGTTGGCATTTGTGTAAGAAAGGGCATGCTCCATGATCAAGAAATAATTTTATTCAATGAAAATAGTAAACTGTTTATTTATCTAAGTATAATGAAAGGGTCTATGTCATCAGCTTTTTTTTTTTTAAGTCCTACTTCTTCTAGAATCTGATGTGAAGACAGCTTTTCACTCAACAGCACTGGTGACAAGCCAGGAGTGAGGGGGGAGAGGCGAAAGGATCCAGTCAGCGGCAGGATCAGGATTGAAATCTAGATATATTTGAGGCAAATGCCATAGTTCTTAATAGGCTATACTGTCACAAAGCAATTGCCTAGAAGTTATGCTCCCTCTAAGTACAGTCATGCTTTTTTGACAATACATTCTGGCCGTTGGGATTAGAGTTGGTGTTTACCCCCAAACAATTTAGCTGCCTATCGGTAATTTAGGATGAGGACTCTTATTCTTGTTCTGTTTTGCAGGTGGGGGAAAGAGCTCTACTCCTTGCCCAAGGGGAACCTCTTTTAACAGTGCTTTAGGGGCGCCTGGGTGGCTTAGTTGATTGAGCATCTGACTCTGGCTCAGGTCATGATCTTGCAGTCCATGAGTTCAAGCCCCACATCGGGCTCTGTGCTGTCAGCAGAGCCTGGAGCCTGCTTCAGATTCTGTCTTCCTCTCTCTCTGCCCCTCCCCTACACGTGCTCTGTCTCATAAATGAATAAAGGTTAAAAAAAAAATTCACAGCACTTTGGATTCCATCCCATTTCAACAGTTGATTTTATTATTTGCCATTTTTTCCTGTTACATTTCAGAAGACAACTTCAAGTTCGGGAGTAACGCTCTTGTATCTTCTATTCATATACACTGAGGTCAAGAGTAATTGAGAGAACAGAGAGTCATATTTAACTTCCTGGGTGTGCCGTCTTTGCCCAACATTTTCTGAAATGTAGATAGACCCAGTTTGCAATCCAGTGTAGTGCATATGGGGGGGAAAAGTCAAATTTTACCTGCATGTATGATAGCAAATCTATTCAAAAGGACCTTGCAGTAGGTCTTCATTGCTTTCAGAATAGCATGCAAATTTCCTCAAAAGGTACTTAGTAAGCATAAAAGGGTCCTTCTTTACCATTTTAGCATCTTATCTCACAATTTTATCCAAACATGCTGAACTTATAGGACTTCCAAAAAGACATGCTTTTCCGCACCTCTAACCCCTATTGATCCTTCAGGTCTAAACTCTGGGCTTCACTGAGGCTCACCCCACTCATTTCCCACTGGTAGCACATGTCCCACTGATTTGCATTTGCTTTTAGCTTGCCTGTCTTCCCAATGAGCCTATAAATGTCCCTGAGGATGCAGACTGTGCCTTGCTCCCTGTTAGAGTCCCAGAGCCTTGGATGATTATGGAACATAGTAGGTACTTGCTACATTTTTCCTGGATGGACAAATAAGTGGATGAAAGAATGAACTTTTTAAAAAAATATTTATTTATTTTGAGGGTGAGAGAGACAGAGTGTGAGCAGGAGAGGGGCAGAGAGAGAGGGAGACACAGAATCTGAAGCAGGCTCTAGGCTCTGAGTACAGAGCCTGATGCAGAGCTTGAACTCACAAACCAAGAGATCATGACCTGAGCCAAGGTCAGACGCTTAAGCGACTGAGCCACCCAGGTGCCCCCACAGTGAACTCTTCTCTAAGATGAGGCCATCACCTCTGTATCTTATAAGTCTGGATATTATTCCCCATGACCTTACTTTTCCCTGAAGGATTTGAATGACTGAATTATAGTAGTTTAGTAGCATCCACATTATTAAACTATTTGGGCAACTTCCAGATTTCTTTTATCATATGCATACTTTGCATCTGGATATTTTCTTCGCACAGGGATTATTCTTCTGGGAAATAATATAGGCATTCCTAGTGAATAAAAGAGATGGATCAGCTTAAATTAATCTGAGAAACTAAATATAACTGAGGGAAAAAAATAATACTTCAGAGGGAAGCACACACTATGTTTTTTTTTCCATAATCAATTGCAAATTTACATTTCATAACTCTAGTTGTTGTTTAATCAAAAATGATTATCTTCCTTGATTAGGAGCATTTTTTAAGGAAAAGGAATTGCTAATTAGTTTGCTAGCACTCTGTTGAAGGTGTTTGCAATTAAATTGAGGAGGTAAAGAAAGCTGCAGATGATTCCAATGCTGAAATTAGTCGCCAAATATTGAAGGAGTTCCTCTCTGAAAGTATGGGAAGTTTTAAACTTCTGAAAAACACAAAAGCCCTATTACCCAGAAAGCTATTTTTACAGGAAAAAAAGATCTGTGGATTCTTGGTTGAGACTAGAGAGACGGAGGAGTCAACACTTCTATTGTATCTGTACCGAAAAAAAGCAAATTGCTGGTGTGTAGATACATTTAAATAATATCATGGTATCTGACCATTTTGAAGTTGTTTATTCTCTTCTTTAATATGGTGCTGACCATGCATAATAGTTACTTCTGATTAGGTCACTTCAGGCTGCTACCTGAGTCTCCCCAAAGCCGTAAGCTTCCCACATCACATGACTTATTTCTGTTCCTCTCTTCACCCGGAGACAATGCCAAGAGAGTAATCTGAAATGATGCATTGGTTTCTTGGATAATAACATTTGAAGACATTTGCTTCTTGGAAAATCAAATTGCCTAAAATTAATTTTTTCCATCTTAACCATCTTTATGTGGAGAGTTCGAGAGTGTTAACCATATTTATATTGTTGTGCAACAGATCTCCAGAACTTTTTCTTCTCTCCAGACTGAAGCCCTGTCCCTAGGAAACAACAGGGTCTCACCTCCATCCCTCCCCCACTCCCCAGCCCTGGCAACCGCCATTCTACTTTCTGGGTGTCCCCTCGCTCCAATTTAAAAAAATTGTAGTAAAATACACATAACATAAAATTGACCATATTAGTCATGTTTGAGTGTACAGTTCAGTGGTATGAAATTCACTCATAATGCTGCACTTCCTCCACACCATCCATCGCCAGAACTCTTTTCATTTGATGAAACTGAAACTCTGTACCTATTGAACAACAACTCCCCATTCTCTCCACTCAGCCCCCGGCAACTACCGTTCTACTTTCTGTTTCTATGATTTTGACTGTTTAAGCACGTCATAGAAGTGGAATCCTACAGGCTTTGTCTTTTTGTGACTGTCTTAGGTCACCTAATGTCCTCCACAGCTACATCCAAAGGAATGAAACTGGCTCACGTTCCTACACCATACACAAAAATAAACTCAAAATGGAATAATAATAAAAATAAATGTGAGTCCTGAAACCATAAAACTCCTAAAAGAAAACAGAGGCAGTAATCTCTTCGACATTGTCCTTAGCAACATATTTATGGATATGTCTCCTCAGGTAAGGGAAACAAAAGCAAAAGTAAACTATTGGGACTATATCAAAAGAAAAAGCTTTTGCACAGTGAAGGAAACCATCCACAAAAAGGCAACCTGCTGAATGGGAGAAGATGTTTGCAAATGGAAGACTTAATAAGGGGTTAATACCCAAAATATATAAAGAATGCATACAATTCATCTCCAAAAATACAAACAATGCAATTAAAATGTAGACAGAGGACTTAAATAAATATATTTCCAAAGAAGATATACAGATGGCCAACAGACATGTGAAAAGATGCTCAACATCGCTAATCATCAGGGAAATGCAAATCAAAACCACAATGTGATACCACCTCATACCAGTCAGAATGGCTGGTAAAAACAAGAATCAACACATATGGGTGAGGATGTAAAGAAAAGGAACCTTTGTACACTGTTGGTGGGAATGCAATGCAAATTGGTACAAACAATACAAAATTAAAAATAGAGATACCATATGATCCAGTAATTCTACTACTGGGTATATACCCAAAGAAAATAAAAACACTAATTCAAAAAGATCTACGTACCTTTACATCTATTGCAGCATTGTTTACAATAGTCAAGATGTGGAAACAACCCAAGTGTCTCTCCATGGATGAAAAGATAAAGTATAAACAAGGGAGTATTACTCTGCCATAAAAAGAGTGAACTCTTGCCATTTGGAACAACATGGATGGACCTAGAAAGTATTATGCCAAGTGAAATGTCAAAGAAAGACAAATACCATATAATTTCACTTACATGTGGAATCTAAAAAAAACCCAAAAGAAATGAATAAACACAAAAACTCTTAAACACAGAGAACAAACTACTGGTTCAGAGAAGGGGAGGCTGAATGGGCAAAATAGATGAAGGAGATTAAGAGGAAGAAACTTCCAGTTCTAAAACAATAAGTCACAGAGATGACAAACACAGCATAAGGAATATAGTCGATACTATCATAAAAACAGTATATGGTGACAGATGGTGACTACACTTATGGTGAACACTGAGTAATACACAGAATTGCTGAATCAATATATTATACACCTGAAACTAATATAATATTGCCTGTCAATTATACTTCAATAATAAATTATATATATGTATATATATGAAATGCCAAAATGCATTCATGTTGTAGCATACTGCAAAATTTCTTTCCTTTACAAGGCTGAAGACTATTTCTTTATATTTATATATTACATTTTGTTTACCTATCAGACATGGATGGATACCTGGGTTGCTTCCACCTCTTAGTTGTGTGAGTAATGCTGCAATGAACATGAGTGTACAAATCTCCCTTCAAGATTCAGTTTTCAATTCTTCTGGATATTTACCCAGAAGTAGAATTCCTGGATTATATGGTAGTCAGTTTTTAATTTTTTGAGGAAATGTTTTCCACAATGTCTATACCATTTTACACTCCCACCAACAGTGCTGCTGAGTTCCAATTTCTCCACATCCTCACCACCATTTATTTCCTTGTTTTGAGAGTAATCATCCTAATAAGTGTGAGGTAGTATCTCATTGTAGTTTTGGTTTGCATTTCATTCCCATAAGTGATGTTGAGCAACTTTTCTTGTGCTTACTGACCATCTATATGTCTTCTTCAGGGAAATGTCTATTCAAATCATCAGCCCATTTTTAAATTGAGTTGTTTGTTTTCTTGTTGAAGTCCAATTTATATATTTTTTCTTTTGTCGCCTGTGTCTTTGGTGTCATATCCGAGAAACCATTGCCAAATCCAATCTTGTGGAGCTTTTTTCATAGTTTTACAATTTTAGGTCTTTTATCTATTTTGAGTTAATTTTTGCATATGATGTAAGGTAAGGGTCCAACTTCATGCTTTTGTGTGTGGATATCCAGATTTCCCACAACCATTTGTTGAAGAGACTATCTTTTTCCCAGTGTAGCCTTGGCAACTTTGTTCAAGACCATTTGACCATATACATGATGGTTTATTTTTGGACACTCCATCCTGCTCCCATGGTCCATATGTCTGTCTTTATGCCTGTACCATAATGTTTGTACTAATGTCATTTTGTAATATGTTTTGAAATCAGGAAGTATGAGTCCTCCAGCTCTCTTTTTTCCTCAAGATTGTTTCAGCTACAGTAGTGTTTTTTAAGAATGTGCAATGTTAGGCTATATTAAGGACAATATGGTGTCCAAATGTTGGGAAATAAGAGTCTACTCTGTTCTGTACTTATCATACCACATTTACCACAGCTCATTGTGTTAATCTATGAGGAACATTGTATTCTTATAAAGTACTCAGAAAGGAAAAGTTCTAGAAATTATTTAATATAAATGGCACTTGAAGTAATATGAAATATTTAAACTAAAAAAAAACGAAGGAAACCATTATGGCCATCTTTGAATAATCATTCAAACATTTATTCATTTAAAAAATATTCAATGAATTCCTACTATGTTTGAGGCATTCTGACTTCTGGCTCATATCTGGTATTTTGCCTGTCTCCTCCATCCCTACTTTCCATGGAGGTAGACCAACAGTCTTCTGGAATGGGAAAGAAAACTATAAGTCTATAAGTCTAGAATGGCTGCTTATGAATTAATCTTATCCTGAATTTAAAAATGCCACACGAATGCTTTTGTCTTGGGTTAGCCTAAAAATTAAGCAATGTATTGGTCTACGGATTCAACAGAATCCATAACAAAACCCCTGCAAGATTTCAAAAGACACCATTAAGACAAGAAAAGACAAGCAACAGACTTGGACAAAATGTTTACAAAACTCATATCTGATAAAGGACTTGTATCCAAGATATATAAAGAATGTTCACAACTCAACAATAGACAAACCACCTATCAAAAATCAGTCAAGAGCAACTATTCAAGTTGTCCCACCTGAGAATTTGGAAAATTTGGAAGTGGTTATAAATCCCTATAGCTGTGATGGGGGAACAGCATGTTAGCAGCTGGAATACTGTCTGAGGATCTTGTGTGTTATCTTACATGTTTAAACATTTTAGAGGACATGATTTTTAATGGAATGGCCCTTTGTTGTCTTATGACCCCTTGGAAGGATCTGCCTGTTTTTAACTTCATTATATGTAATTATAATAGGAATTATAATAAAATGTGTTTTCTTTAAAAAAATTCACCACAGAAGATATGTGAAAAGTGAATAAGCACATGAAAAGATGTTTAATATCATTTGTCATTAGGGAAAAGAAATTAAAGTCACAATGAGATACTATTTTATACCAACTGTAATGGCTATAACAAAAAAGATATGTACTGTGTGTGTATATATATATATATATATATAGAGAGAGAGAGAGAGAGAGAGCTAAATAGATAGTTGAATACATATTTATAATAAATTAATAAATATACATATATAATATGTAAAAAGACAACAACTAATGTTGGAAAGACAGAAATCAGAAATCTTCATACACTGCTAATAGGACTATAAAATGGTACAGCCATCTTACAAAGTAGTGTGGTGATATCTTAAAAAGCTAAACATAAATTTACTATATGGACTAACAATTCCATTCTTAGGCATCTACCCAAGAGAAGTGAAACCATATATCCAAACACAGACTGGTACATGATTCTGTTCTTGGTAACTTTATTCAAAAGACTCAAAAATTGGAAAAAATCTAAATGTCCACCAATTGATGAATGGATATAAATTGTGGTATATCCACACAAAGGAATAGTACTCAGCAATAAAAAGGAACAAACTACAGACATAGCTTCCACATGGATGAACCTCAAAAATGCTATTCTCTCACCCACAAAAAAAAGCCAGGCACAAGAGACTATATGTTGTATTATTCCATTTATATGAAATATTTAGAAAGACAAAGCCAGACAGAAAGTAAATTAGTTATTGCTTGGAGCAGGAATGAGGAGGAAGCAGATTACCAGTAAATTTGCATACAGCATCTTATTGGGGGTGATGAAAGTGTTCTAGAATTGACTCATGATGATGGTTGCACAACTTTAAAAATTATCAAATGGGACATTTGAAAAGGGTGAATTTTATATGTAAACACATGCCTAGATAATGTTGATAAAATATATTTAGATTTTAAAAAGATCTCTGGCTTTTTTTTTTTCAGGAATTGACAAACTGGTCCTCAAACTTATATGGAAATGCAATGACCCAGAATAGCCAAGATAATCTTGACAAAGAAGAACTAAATTGGAGAATTTACACACCCCAACTTCAAAATTTATTACACAGCTACAGTAATCAAGATAGTGTGGTACTTCCATAAAGACAAACATGAAGATCAAGGGCATAACATTGAAACCCCATAAATAAGACCTTATGTTTATGGTCAATTGAGTTTTGACCAATGTTCAAAAAATAGGAAAAGAATGGTCTTTTCAAGAAAATGTGCTGGGACCATTGGGTATGCACAGCAAAAACATAAACGCGGACCCTTCCTCATGCCACACACAAAAATTAGCTGAAAATGCCTAAGAAGTCTAAATGTAAGAGGTAAAACTATAGAATCTTTAGAAAAAAAACAAGAGAAAATCTTTGTGAGCTTGGATTAGGAAAATAATAAAAGAAAAAATTAATAAATTGGATTTAATCAAAACAAAAACTTTGAAACACACTATCAAGAAAGTAAAAAGATAATCTATGGAACTGGACAAAGTATTTGCAAACCATACACCCAATAAAGAATATGCATCTAGAATATATAAAGATCTCTTACAACTCAATAATAAAAAAACAAATTTAGAAATGAGCAAATTTTGAATAGGCGCTTTTCTAAAGAAGATACACAAGTGACTACTAAGCACATGAAAAGATGATCAATATCATTATTCATTGAGGAAATGTGAATCAAAACCACAGTGGGATACTTTTTTTTTTTGAGAGACAGAGAGACAGCAAGACAGTGGGAGCAAGGGAGGGTCAGAGAGAGAGGGAGGCACAGAATTCTAAACAGACTTCAGGCTCTGAGCTGTCAGCACAGAGCCCGACGTGGGGCTCGAACTCACAAACAGTGAGATCATGACCTGAGCTGAAGTCGGAAGCTCAACCAACTGAGCCACCCAGGCACCCCTGAGATACTTAACATTCAGCAGAAATACTATAATCAATAAGACAATGACAAGAGTTGGTGAGAACTGGAGAAATTATGCCACTAATATGTTGTGGTGTGAATATAAAATGGCTTAAGCACTCTGAGAAACAGTTTGACAGTTTCTCAAAATGTTAAACATTGAGTTACCATATAGCCATTCCATTGTTAGGTATCTACCGAGGAAAATTGACAGCGAATGTCCTCCCAAAGACTTGTGTGCAAATGTTTATAGCAGCATTATTCACAATAGTCAAAAATGTGGAAATAACACATGTCTCCATCAAGGCTAAATGAATTAAAAATGGAAGTGTAGAATATAATTCACCAATAAAAAGGAACAAAGTACTGATGCACACATTAACATAAATGATCTTTACAACACAAGTGAATCTCAAAAATCTCTTGTTCAGTAAAAGACACCAGACACAAAAGAACACACATTATAAGATTCCATTTGTATGGAATGTCCCAAAAGACAAATCAATAGAGACAGAAAGTACATTAGCAATTGCCCACAGCTGGGGTTGGGAAAGGGAAGTGACTAAGTGGACATGAGATTCTTTTTATAGTGATGGAAATATTCTAAAATCTGATTGTGGTGATGGTTGCACAACTTTGTAAATATACTAAAAGTCACTTAAGCATACATTTCAATGGATGGATTTTACAGTATATAAAAAAGCTAAAAAAATCTGCTCCCCAAAATAATATTTTTAAAGAGCTGTTAGAAACAGAAAGGACCTAGAGATCACCTAGTCTAACCTTTTCATTTTATAAATGACCTAAATGAGGTCAAGGTGGGGTCAGTGATATCCCTAACGTCCTAAAGGCAGCTATTAACCTAGTAGAATCTAGAACCCAGGCATCTGGAGGTTAGCATACTCATCAAGTTGTTTTCTTAGGTATGCATTCCTTGACTACCCAAACTAGGAGGGGTCACATTTTAAGAAGCTCTCCCAGCACTGGGTACATTTCCTTTATGGATTTTAAGACAGATTATCACTGTCCTTTGACAAGACAGTCGACTCCATGAAAGGCCAACTCTCCTCTGCTTTGGCTCAGCATTTCATCCCTTGTTCCTAGCACAGCATGCCGAGTGATGGGGCTCTCAATAAATATTTGCTGAATTAATGAACAAATACATAAACAGAAGGACCTGAGGTCCAAACATTCCCAATAATCATTGTGAAGTAATGCCTCAAGAGGAATCTTCCCTTGACAAAGACACATTACCACATGTAACAAGGTGAAACCAAATACTTTATTGGATTTAAAAAGAAGAATGGCTTCTTTAGATGGCACAAAGGGGCCATTACAGGGGAAAAACCTACTTGGCTTTGGCCACCTGTAGGGAAAGAAGAAGAGAAGTCTGGTGATGCTCTCCTCTAAGACAACAGAAGCTTGTAAAAAGCTATAGATTAGGGATAGCTAGTGTAAGAATTTCAGAGGCTTTGCACTATTTCGTTCCTTACTTTTGGTACCTTTCCGTGTATGGAAAGATTGGGAGATGTCCCCTGAAGATGGGACATGAATGTTGAGTGTTGGGGAAGAATCCATCTGCAGTTGGGCAGAAGTCACATACTTAAAAAATTTTTTTACTGTTTATTTTTGAGAGCGAGAGACGGAGAGACAGAGAGCAAGCAGGGGAGGGGCAGAGAGAGAGGGAGACACAGAATCCGAAGCAGCTCCAGGCTTCGAGCTGTCAGCACAGAGCCTGACAGAACCCACAAATGGTGAGATCATAACCTGAGCCGAAGTCAGATGTTAACTGACTGAGCCGCCCAAGTGCCCCAGAAGTCCCATACTTTTAAATGCTTTTCAATTGTCCCAACAATTGTAAGCATTGCGAAAATGACGAACCCCCCCCCCCAAAAATAGCTGAACACAGAACTTGCTATTACACAGATAAGATCATGATTGATTTCTGCTCCTAACAAAACCATTTGTTGGTCACTGCACTGGCAATGCAATGTCACAGTGGTCACAGCTTCTGTTCCCCACGAGCATTTGAAGCTAGGGGAGGATGGACAAGTAAACTGTCGATTATAGCACAGAGTGACAAGTGCTGAATCCATTCAGATCCTCAGGGTGCAAGTAACACATGCTGATCCGCGGTCTCAGGCCAAAAAACAAAAATCTTATGGAAGGGTATGAGACAGCTCATAAAGCTGCAGAAAAAGATGGAGAACCAGGTCCTTAAAACAACAGAAGCTTGAGTAGCACCAAGGATCTGGAGGACAGGAAAGATCTGAGCCTATTCAAGGCTCCATAGTCAAACCAAATCAGTCCCATCACTGCCCAGCAGTGTATCAGTCACTCTCAGGCAATGCAAATTCCAGAAGGATCTGATTGCTCCAGGTGGATCACATGTCCATCGCTTGGCCAGCGAGAGCCCGGCAGCTTCACTGCGTGCAGCAGGGATGGACAATTCCCCAGAAGAAAACTGAATTTTTGTTTCCAGACTGAGGGCAGACACAAACTACAGACCCCAACATGAGAGGCGCTAGAGGATACACCAAGTCGGAATCAGGGCAGCATCGCCTTAACCAATTTACAGAGGGTTTCACTTAAGTTTCTGGAGCAAGTAACGTCTCAACAGAGATTTTTTCTGGGGGAGAGTTCTGTAAAATCCTTCCCATCATATCTAGACAAAAGCAAAAATTAGAATGAGCAGCTCCTTGAAGTTTAACTTTTGTCTTCTTAAATAAATTCTCAATCTTAGAGTAAGTCAGAAGAAATAAATTCTTAAATAAATCAGTATTCGATGATCATAATAGCAGCAAGACTACTATTGTTTCTGATGCGTCTACTGTGCTCTAGACACTATGAATGACATTATTTCATGTAAACGTGTAAAGAATCGGTGAGACAGCTCTATATTCCTACAAGATAGAAGCTCCAGTTTCCCTTACAAAAGGGAAAGTGTAGGTTTGGAGTAATCAGGAAACTTACTCAAAACGCCCACTGTACGTAATGTTATCGGATTCAAACCCAGGCTGATCTGACTCCGAAGGTGATGGTTGTAACAAATATGCACTAAAGCCTCCTAACATCTTTGCTATAAAAAAATTAATTACATGTTCTTTTATTAGTCTGGGTGTTGTTCTAAAGTTCAAGTTAATTTGAGTCAGCCTATTTCTATTTTGATGGTAATATTGTTAAGGCTATAAAAGAAATCTAAACTAAAAAAATTCTTTATAAAAATTAATCATAGAACTCTTACCTTACACTACATACAAAAATTAAGTCAAAATGGATTAAAGACCTAAGTGTAAGAATGAAAACTACAGTAGTCTTAATGGAAAGCAGGGGACAGGTTTCATGACATTGGATTTGGCAATGATTTCTTTTTTTTTATAATAGTTTATTGTCAAATTGGTTTCCATATAACACCCAGTGCTTCTCCCCACAAGTGCCCCCCACCATGGCCATCACCCCTTCCCTCCCCCTCCCCTTTCAGTCCATGGTTCGTCTTCAGTATTCAGTAGTCTCCCT
>NC_043707.1:48613216-48659690 GCF_006229205.1 Suricata suricatta
GAGAACAATAAACCGGTCACCAAGAAAACCCCAAATACTATACGATTCCACTTATGTGAGGTATCTGAAGTAGTCACACTCTTGGAAATGGGAAGCAAAATGGTGGTTGTCAGGTGCTGAAGGTAGAGGGGGGAAGTGAGGGGTTGTTGTTCAATGGGTATAGATTTTTGGTTTTGAAAGATGAAAAGGTTCTAGGGATCTGTCTCCAGCAATATATGTATAGCTAACATTACTGTATTGTACACTTAAAAATGGATAAGATGGCAATTTCATGTGCTTTTTTTTTTTTTTTTACAATAAAAAAAAAGTATGGTTGGCTCAGGTTAAGCTTACGGTCGCCTGGATTCCCCAGTTCTTAATACACAAGCCACCACGACGTCCGGTCTCCATCATCCCTATCCCTGTGAAACTGATTTTTTTTTCAAAACACTCACACAGAGGACTTTGCAAATATGGCTTCAGACTTTCACCATATAGGCTTTAACTCATCATTCCAAGCCTAAGATAACTGAACATCTTGATATCATTGACTCGTCCCACCGATTTGTGTTACTTGAAGCTTTTGTTTCATATGCCCCATATATCTCTGTCCAAGTCACTGAAGATAGGACTTAACAGCCAAGGTGAAGGTCCACAAATGACCTCTCTTCAAGCACTTTATCTGTGCCTTAGCCAGGTAATTTTTATTAAACTATTATTGGCTAACTACCATGTGTCAGGCACTGTGCTTGGTGCTGGTGCTAGAAATATGAATACACCACACACACACACACACACACACACACACACTCTACTGTCTCTTCGTTCAAGGAGTCCATATTTCTGTACTTCGTTAACAAATAGACCATAAAAGACTGCAAAATGCTTCTCTGAAATTCAGAAGCAGTGACCCCTCATATTAAACACTTACAGTGGGAACTGTATGGCAAAGGTGACATCTGTCTTGTCCTCAAATCTAGACTGATCAACTTTTTTCTATGACTGATATTACAAATTTTTCTGAATACATTTAATTTTGCTTCACAAAATTATGGCCTGCCTTGTCCTAGCCTGCTTTTTAGAATTGTAACTGATCGTTAAACAATTTTTATGCTGAACTTATATATTCAGTAAAGAATTAAAGATTTTGTTTGGCTTGAATATGTACGGTTCATTAAACCCACGGTTCTCATTACAGTAATATTTAGAGGACTAATTATCTCTGACTAATCAGAGTATGAAGCAATTTAAATGTCATTCGCAGCACAGGTTAGAAGCAAATTTACTTATTAAATTATGAATGTTTTACTTTATACTGGCCACTGAATAATTTAAAAATGAACATGACACTTAATTTCAGGGATGAAAAAATAGAAATAAAGGCAATAGCTGTGCATCAACTCAGACCAGCCCAAACGGAGTTTATTTTCTTAAAAAATAAAAACCCTCTGTATTTTGGAGTTGCAGTTTCAAACGTGATTTTCAAGTCATTTATTTTACTAACTTTTCAAAAAGTTAGGCTCCACTTGGAAGCTTACGGAGTAGCTTAATAAAGAAATTAGCAACTTTTATGTGAAAAAAGGGTTTGTTTTCTTAGTCGGACAATAACACAATAGATTAGGTTGAACTATATACATTGCTATTTTTGTAAGTAAAAAAGTGATTGAAAATTGGCAATTTCCTACAGTTTAATGAATTTACCACAGTAGATGATTGGTCTTTAAAAATAGAAATTCATTTTAGTCCCGGCACTTGGGCGGCTCTGTCAGTTGAGCGTCTGACTTAGGCTCAGGTCATGATCTCACAGTCCGTGAGTTCGACGCCTGCATTGGGCTCTGTGCTGACAGCTCAGAGCCTGGAGCCTACTTCACATTCTGTGCCTCCCTCTCTCTCTGCCCTTCCCCCGCTCACACTCTGTCTCTCTCTCTCTCTAATAAATAAACACTAAAAATTTTTAATAGAAATTAATTTTAAAAAATCATAGATTTAAAACATTATACGAGATTTGGAAAAATAAAGAAAAATCTATAATTTCATCACCTGAATATAAATTCTATTATCATTCCTGTACATTTTCCTCCATTATTTTCTCTTGTGCATGTTTACATGATTGTAGTCATAGCATACATCAATGTTTGCATACATAAAATTAAAAACCTTGTATCATTTGTATTTTTAAGTTTGTGACATAATCTTCGTATATGTATAGTTTTTAATAATTGCATAGTCCACTATTTGAATGTGCTATAATTTCCTTACTCATTCTCATACTGTTAAACACTTAGGTTGCTTCCGGTTTTTTGGTCCTATAAATGGCGTCATGACAAGCATCTTCTGAATTGCTAAGAAAAAGCTGTCTTATATTTACATAATCCATTAAAAAAAATCTACATCTCTGTGTTTTTCCACTGCTTGGATATTTTTAATCAAATAAGTTATGATGAATACTTTTTGTACATAAGGAAATTAAAAGGAGTGCCAAAACTTTTTCTTTGTAATTTACTGTTACCACTCAAAACTGACATCTTTCATAATTATTAATTCCTAATGACAACATAATAATAATTTTTGGAGCTCACATTCTACCACCAAACTTTCCACTGAGCTTGTAATTAAAATGTTAGAATTCATTCCTGTCTTTGAAAACAATGTTTTGCTTCTGAAGATTGATTCAAAACTCTGTTTTATAGATCTTAATTCTCACATCATCTATTTAGCTGCAAAATAAATCCTCAAGGTAAGGAACAAAATAAGAGTTTAGAATTTAAAACCTGTTCTTATTAGGTTGATATCAAAAGCAAAGTTGTCTTTTTAGCTCCCCCTCCACATTAATTTTTTTAAAAACTTTTAATGTTTATTTATTTTTGAGAGAGAGATAGAGTGCAAGCAGGGGAGGGGCAGAGAAAGAGGGAGACACAGAAACTGAAGCAGGCTCCAGGCTCTGAGCTGTCAGCACAGAGCCTAACATGGGTTGGAATCCACAAACGGTGAGATCATGACCGGGCCAAAGTCAGACACTTAACCAACTGAGCCATCCAGGTATCCCCCCCCTTTTAATGCCACATTTATTATTATTTTTTTAAGGTTTATTTATTTTGAGAGAGACAGAGAATGAGCAGGAGAGAGATAGAGGGAGGAAAAAAATCCCAGCAGGTGCCACACTGGTGGAGCCCGATGCAGGGCTCAAACTCACAAACTGCAAGATCATGACCTGAGCCAAAACCAAGAGTCAGTGACTTAACTGACTGAGCCACCCAGGCACCCCTCTCCCCCATATTTATAAGTAAAAAATGTGAATTATTGCATAACCTGGAATTGAAACTTTTCTATGGAACTATTTGATAAGTTATAGATGGTAAATTATATTTTATTTTATATAAAATTTTTTAAATGTTTATTTGACAGATACAGAACATAAGTGGGGTAAGGGCAGAGAAAGAGGGAGCCACAGAATCCTAAGCAGGCTCCAGGCTCTGAGCTGTCAGCACAGAGCCCGACGTGAGGCTTGAGCCTACAAACCATGGGGTTGTGACCTGAGTGAAGTTAGATGATTAACTGACTGAGCCACCCAGGTGCCCCTATTTTATTTAAAATGTTTATGTATTTTTCAGAGAGAGAGAGAGAGAGAGAGAATGAACATGAGGGGAGAGGCAGAGTGAGAGGAGGACAGAGAATCCAAAGCAGGCTCTACGCTAACAGCAGAGAGCCTGATGTGAGGCTTGAGCTCACAAACCATGAGATCATGACCTGAGCCGAAGTCAGACATTCAACCAACTGAGCCATTCAGGTGCCTCCTATAGTTCCTACATTTTAAAATGTAATTTTTGTGTAAAGAGAACGTGTTTGGTTCATTTTAATTTAGACTCACACATCTTGACCTGGGCCGGGTTTTACATTGTCATACTGAAGAGTAGAAAAGGCTGCTGGCACACAATTGTTGATTTGAGACATTCACCAGGGTAACCTATTTTCTACCTTTGGGTCTTTCTTCTTTGCATACTGTAGTCATCAACATGTCTGTAGGCATCAAATAAGTTCTAGTGCTCAGGATTCATTTACAGGACTCGTCACCATTATTCCGCCTCCCAAGGGCTATAACAAGTACTAGAAAGTGGGTGATTTAGGCCTGTGTTTTGCTTATTTAATCCAGAATAGTGGAAGTAGAAATACATGTCCTCTCCCATTCATTCCCTTTAAGCAGGGTGCTAATATTCAACGTTTGGCCAAATCTACATAATGAGGATGCAATATTCAGACTGAGAATGAATCATTTTTATTGAGAAGGCTCCAATCTACTTTCTGCCTACCTCCAAAGTTCTTTGAACACAGACCATTCAATATGACAAATATTTGAGTGCCTCCTCCACGTAGGTTAAGATGTGTATCAAGGAAAGCTGTGCCTCTGGACCTTTTTTTTTTTTTTTTACATTTTTCCTAGTTTAATAAAAGGCTAAATTCTTCCAAAACACATTCTGTGACTGAATATGTTTTGTTAGCAGTTATGCAACCTTATGAAAAAGCATGGTCTTCTCCAAATTGGACATACTATAAATTAAAGACATTAGTCATAGCTGGTGCGTTTTTCTTCCATTGAAAACACACACTTTAATATGTTTTTTTTTTCAGGTCAGATTTTAAGTGGTATATTGAAATATTGGAGAAGAAATACCACATATATTTTTAAAAGGTGGACAGATAATATTTTAAAAAGCAATCTACATCAGAAAGAGGAGGAATAGCTATGTCATTTGCTCACATTTCAACCCTCAGGCACATACGTATAATTTAACAAAACTCACTATGACACGGCACTCATTCATACACTTGGCGTGTAATTATTGAGCACTTCTGGTGGGTGCCCGACTGGAATCATCTCTGTGGGCGATACAAAGGAAAATAAAAGCCTATTTTTGCCCTCAAGCAGCTCGCTTCACCTTTGGGAAGATAAGGCAGCACGAGCAAGCTTAGAACTGCGCGGAGCACTGACCGGTCGCATAGACGACAGCGCTTGCGGAAAGCCGGGGGAATGTCGTGGGAAGGCTGTGGAGAAGCAACGAGGCTTAAGCTGGATGTTCCAGGATGAGTAGGATTTTGCTAGATGAGGACTGCCAGGGCGGGCCCTCCAGACTGAGGAGACCATTTAAGGAAAGGTAGGATTGGGTAACAAGGCACAGAGGGTGGAAAGAGCCTGGCGCAAGTGGAGGGCGTGTCATGGAAAGCTAGATGGAACAGATTTGGGGGGGCGGGGGGAGGCAGAGAAGGCAACTGAGGCTTACTGCTTTTCCTCTTTTGCACCCGGCCCTACATGTATCGTATTGGATTCTTTCAAAACTCTATTACTTCCCAGCTTTATAGAGGAGAAACGAGGCTCAGACGGAGGATGTGATTTTTTTTTTCAAGATCCTAAGAGTAGTTGGTGACAGCACCAGGATTCAAATCCAAGCCTGTGAGCTCCTTCCTCTATACTAGTTCCTTTAAGTTTCTTACAGGGAGGCTTGAACTTGGTTCTTAAAAATTTTTTTTAAGTTTATTTATTTATGAGAGAGAGAGAGAGAGAGACAGAACATGAGCAAGGGAAAGTTGGAGAGAGAGGGAGACACAGAATCTGAAGCAGCACAGAGCCCACTGTCAGCACAGAGCCTGCTGTCAGCACAGAGCCTGATGCGGGGCTCGAGTGCACAAACCATGAGATCATGACCTGAGTCAATGTCGGGCATCCAACCAACTGAGCCACCCAGGCGCCCCTGAACTTGGTTCTATGTGAATATGATACGTGCACATGTGACAAGGTAGGCGTCACCAGACATGGCAAGTGTTCCTGTGAGTGCCTTAGCCTCTAGTGACCTGACATCCTAAACAAAGATAGAATAAGTACACACATGCCCTAATTCCCTTAGGTCACAAAAGTCATGAATCTCCAGTTTAGGATGATAGAAAAGCCAGATTGGAGTTCAAGGGTGCTTGGGTTTTACATGTTACATAATTTAACATTACATTTAATTTAGTTTTATGGAATGCTGTCCTAGTTAAATATTGATCTGAAAAACTTTCATCAACGGAATTATCTGCCTGAAACTTTATGCCAATAAGGTTCACAGACGAGGATGGATAATGGATTTTTATTGTTTTGGTCTAATAATATTTACAGGTCTCACCTGATCTGTTACTGAAGACTGGTATTTTGAAACCAGGAGACAACCCAGGTTCATTTTTTCTAATTAACAACAAAACCTGACTCTACAGCAAAAAGAGAACAAAGCCCCCCTTTTTGTCGGCACGGCTTTCGCATCACTCCTTCTTCATTGTCCGTTAGAACAGATGCTGTACCCTGAACGTGAATAAGGGATGTGGCTCCTGAATACTTGTGGCCACTTGCTATTCGTTGTGTGTTTTTATTATTTTCAGCCAAATAGCACACTGTCTAATGATTAACTTAGTCCAGTTTACAAACGTCAAGAATCTAATTTTTATCTCTCACTAACAGACTTCTGCTTTTTCTGAAAGAGAGCACACTAGCCTGGTCTTTCTGTGGCCTTCCAGGCTCCAAGAAAAGCCCGTTTGTTGGCTCCGGCTGCCTGGGTTTTAGGACGTCAGGTCTCAGAGTTGACAGAGTGAAGTTAATGCAGACCAGAGAGAGTGTAGACACAGTCTCCCCCACCTCCCCCCAGAAGGACAGTCCCTCCAAAATACAAACGGGGGCTAACTCGAATAGAGAGGTCGGGGGAAGTCTGCTCAACTTCTGTCTTCCTGTTAGGGAAGGATGGCATTTTTCAGAAGTTATTTCCTTGGCAAAGGAAAGAACAAATGAAGAAGAGAAAGGGGGAAAATGTCTCCTAAAAAATGTGTTTACCGTTGGGCCGGGCAGGGTTGGCTTCCCGCGTGTGCAACTTGTGTGGTCACTCAGCGTCCTGCATTCAGAAGGGGCTCGTGCTTGGTTCAATGCTCTACTGTCACTGTTTAGAAATTCTTAATAATTAAAAAAAAATTTTTTTAACATTTATTCATTTTTGAGAGACAGACAGAGCATGAATAGGGGAAGGGCATAGAGATAAAGGGAGACACAGAATCCAAAGCAGGCTCCAGGCTCTGAGCTGTCAGCACAGAGCTCCACACCGGGCTTGAACTCATGAAATGTGAGATCATGACCTGAGCTGAAGTTGTATGTTCACCAGAGACACCCAGGCACCCCTTAATAATTTTTGAACTAGGAGCTGGACTCACATTTTCATTGTGCACTAGGTCCCACAAGTTATACACTTGGTCTGAAGCCTAGTGAAGTATATGATGAAACAGATGCTCATTTTGCTCAAAGTAAAAGGCTTATATCAAGCTGCCTGTAGAAAAAAAAAAAGGCAACATTAAGAACCAAAAGAAGGAGAGGAGAAGCCACCAAAGGAAACACACAATGATAGTGTGCCCGTTCATGACTAGCAGGGATACACATGCTGCTTGTCCTAAAGGGCAAAAGAGAAACGTGGTTGGAAAGAGAAAATGTGTATTTGTTGCCTCCCATGCGGCTACTTTTTGTCCAGATTCTATATTCCTTGTTTATATCCTCTCTGTATCCACCTTGCTCGATGCTGTCATTTGGACATAGTCTGTAACTTTGTGTAATCCACAATTGCTACTGATGTCGAAGGTAAAGTATCTTATGCTGATCCTATTGTTAAAAAAGAGACTCCAAATACAGTTACTTGTGTTAAGCCCTTGTCACTAAACTGAGACTTAATACCTAATCTAATTGCAGTTTCAGCCTCTCCCAGGCGTGTAATCTTCACCAGTCAGTCTGGAATGACCCGGTCAGCACCAGTGAGGTAATCCGCCTGATAGACCCCTGCCATTCCCCAAAGAAAAGTGACCTTGCCTGAAGCAATCAGCGCTTTGCTAGGATGACTTCCTTGTCCTGCCTCCTTCTGCCTAGAAAATGCTTCGATCTTGTACAGCTCTTTGGACCTCCTTTCTATCTGCTAGATGGGATACTGCTCAAGTCACAGATTGTCTAATAGAGAGCCAAGAAGATCTTTAAACTTTACTCCGTTGAATTTTGGTTTTTTACCACTATTAAATTGAAGAATTTTACCATTATTTCTATGTTCTCAAGTGTGAAAAGAAATGAAGATTAACTAAATAAAAAAAGCAAAAGCTGTTTATTCTGAGCTTTCTATAGCAAGGGAGTCAGCCACTGTCACTTGCATGTTGGCACAGACGCAAGGACAGGTGGCGGGTTGGGAAAGCTGTAGAGTGGAGAAAAAGAAGGCTTCGGGTGTGCTCTGACCAGAGGCTGTTGGCTCAGGAAAGCTGTAGGCTAATGAGAAAGGGGGCACCTACTGGTTTGGTGTACTTACTTGGCTTTCTCTTAATAGAGTTCTCAATTAGAAGCAGAAACAAAATGCAGGGAAGCTGTCAGTCATGAATCAGGTCCTGGCCATTTGGAGCCAGTTGTTACAGAAGTTATTATTTGGCTTCCTGGATTGTTACTAGAGATAGCAGTCCGGCGCCCTGTGAGTCTAACTTACAGCAGGCTGGATTCTTGGGTTGTTTATTGTAGATAAGGGGTTGGTCTCCTGTGGGTCAGAGCTCTATCTTTATACATGGTCTGGCCATTGTCCTTCTGGATGTTCAGTCTTTCACAAGATGCCTCTTAATAATAGGGCTTAGTTCGTCTGGTTACAACCAACTCTCTATGTCAAATGACTCCTTCATAACATGTTGTCTTCCCTGCTAGTCTAGGTAACAATCACTTTTCATAATAAATGTGCCAGGTAATGTATTGTTTATGCAGTCTTACTGAACAGACCTTAGTAGCTGATTCATTTGGAGAGTTTGTTTATTAGGAGAAGAAACCAACTTGATTTAACAATTCTTTTGCCCTGCTTCAGCGAAAATAATATGTACTCCTTAATTTTTTTTTCTAAACTGGAACCTTACCTAAGCACCCATGAAATGATTCCTGACCTTAAAGGAGGAAAAGGGGTGAGTCCAGCATATGTTTGGGATATAATGTTTTTAGCCATCAATTCTTAACAAGAACTGGGCATTATTTCCCCCTGTTTGGACCTTGTAGACTAAGACTATGTCTGGCAGAGTTTTTGTTACTCCATGACTCCACTTGACAGATGTGGATTTCTGGTTGAAGGCTGTTATAATGGTATTTGATGGGTTTTTAAATCTTAGCTGTATTAGTAGAGATCGCCCCTTTTTCGATCGGGTTAAAAATATCCATAATTCATATTAACTTCATCAATAACATAGATTAAACGTTTAAGACCTGGATCATGAAATAAAGTGAGTAGAAATCGTTGTCATTCCTGAGATGTATTGATAACATTAAAAAATACAATGTTAAAATGCCTGGTGGGACCTATTTCTCTAAAAACACATATCATTTATAGAATCAAATAGAACCAACAAAACTAGAATGTAAGACATAGTATTCGTAGGACTCTAAGCTTCTAGATGCCACACTCACAGTTCCTATTCTTGCACCTGTGAGCTCAGCGTTTGCTTCCTTCCCCTGTACTCCTGCCAAAGCCAGCATCCTCGGCCAAGTTCCCACAACTTCACACATAGGTTGCAGCGACAATCCCTTGCCTCCTCTACCCCAGTCCTTCTACACAGCAGCCAAGAAGAGTTTCTGCAAACATCCCTTCCATTACGCCTTTCAAGGCCTTCGCAGTGCGGTGGCATAATAAACAGAAGAGACATACATGGTCACTTCACACATGCCCAGTACCGCGCTGCTCTACAAACACAATAGTGCTAGCGGGTCGGCTCGGCCACTTGGAGGTATAGGCAATGCACTGAGAAGGTTAAGCAACTGGCTCAAGATCTCATCACCAGACGGTGTGGACCAGTGACCTTCTGACCACAGAGTTCAAGCTCTTCTCTTTAGCACTTGGGCCTTCTGTGTAGTAGAAAGGGTATCAGACAGGCTTGGCCTTGAACTCTCTCTACCATCTACTAGCTATGTGGCATTGGGCAACTCAGCCTATGTGGACCTCAGTTTTTGGGGTTTTTTTCCTTGTATATAAAGCGTGAATGTTTTGAGAACTGGATAATGTGGCAGAGCTGGGTTTCAAACCAGGCACTGAGCGCTGGAGTCTGGCTCTTAACCAGTATGTGAGGCAATCCACACTGAATGCCCAGCACCAGGTCTGAAATGGAATGGGGAGTCAATAAATGGTGGTTAAAATAACCACCTTAGACTCCTTAGACTCGTTCTCCGGAGTCCCCATCGGTAGACCCTCCTTTTGCCCGCTAACTCCTCAGCCTCTCTAATCTCAGCAGCCCAGGAAGCAAGGTGGGAAGAAAAGAGAGTTTTGCATTAGGGGTCTGAACACCTAGGTACCTTGGCTCCACCCTATATACTGTGTCAACGCAGCCAAGTATATTTTCTTTGAATCTTGCATTTCTTGTCCATAAAATGGGGATTAGGTATTTCTTGCCTTTTTCACAGTGTTTTTATGAGGGTTACATGTGTTAATACATATGAAAGTCCTTTACAAACATACGTGTTATTAATCTGTTTACTTTTAGGAAGCAAGTGTGCACACACACACATGCCCACACTCATGCATAGTTGGGGGGAGGCTACCCAGCCTGGTGGGTCAGAGAAGTCTCCCTGGAGGAGAAAAGTCAAGGCTGACACTTGAGGAAGGTGGAGTATTAACAGGTGAAGAGGATTCTGGACTGAAGCAATGGTGTGAACCAAGTCAAAGAGGCGTGAAGGGGCGGCGTGACCTGAGAGAATTTTGAGGACTTATGTATTCTTAGAGCTGGAGGTGACATGGGGACATATAGACAAGGGCCAAGTCAGGGGGACCTTGTAAGTCAAGGAACTTGAACTCCTATGGCTCTTGAGTGGTACAAGCCATGGAAGGGCTTAAGCAAATGAATCGTGTGGTAGGGCAATGGTGTCAGAAGATTACCCTCACGGCAGAGTGCAGGATGAAATGGGAGAAAACAAGAATGAAGCTGACAGAGTGGTCAGGATAAAGGCCTCAGTCAGGGGCCACCAGTGCAAGGGAGGAGGTAAGAAAAGGAGAGGTGATGTCAATAAACATTTAGAAGACAAAATTTTGGTGGCACTTAATAATAAGTAATTAGTATCCTTGGGTAATAAAAATCTACATGTTTGATGATTGGTCCTTGGCAAAATGTTATAGTCCCTTTTTAGAAATGGCCAATAAGCATATAAATTAGAAATTAAGGAGCGCCTGGGAGGCTCAGTCGGTTAAGCAGCCAGCTTCGGCTCAGGTCATGATCTCACGGCTGGTGGGTTTGAGCCCCGCATCGGGCTCTGTGCTGACAGCTCGGAGCCTGGAGTCTGCTTCAGATTCTGTGTCTCCCTCTTTCTGACCCTCCCCGACTCGCACTGTCTTTCTCTGTCTCTCAAAAATAAATAAAAAACATTAAAAAATTTTTAAATTAGAAATTAAACTGGTAGATCAGTTTAACAAATCATATCAAAGGTGTATCACTTCCTTCATTACAGTAGGAAGTGTATTATTTTTTCTGTTATACAGGAAATGCTTGTTACAGAAGACCAGGAAAACATAGAAAACCAGGGTAGGAAAAAGTTCTGCCCCTCACTAGTGACACTTTATTGTTAGTATTTTCTTCTATGAACATTTTTTAATGTGATTGTAATCATTCTATATATTGTATCAAATAGTTGATATATATCAATATATAGCTGTAAATAGATATAGATAGATATTTCTCTTTTAACATGATACCTTAAACATGTTTATTTTGTCTGTAATATCACTTTAAATAATTAGATATTAACTTCTATGGATGTTTTTTAATATATTATTGGATATTTAAGTTATTTGGAAATATTTAAATAATAATTTGATTGATACCTTTATATATAAAGCACTTCGCTCATGTGGGACAGATTTTCTTTGGTTAGATTTCTAAGAAATTGTGCAGCATTTTAAAATATGATAAAGGCTTTTGTTACACATTATCAAACACTTTCCAAAAGCGCTATAGCAATTTACAATGCCGTGGGTCATGTAGGGATTCCATTTCACATCTTTTCCTGCATTGAGTGTTATCATTACAAAAAAATAAACAAAACCCAAACATTTTGCTAACTCAATTAGTAAAAATGGCATCTCACTTATTTTTCTTTGTTCTTAAAAACATTCATACAAAGAAGAAGCCAAATGGTAGAGAAGAGCATAAAATAAGAAAGCAAAAATCTCCCTCTTTTTGCCAATCCCAAATATCCCTGCTTCCCCAGAGCAACCATTGTGAAAGCTTTATCATCTATATCCTTCTGAATTTTTGTAAAAATTCATCTCTGCAAACTAGTACTAGGTACTATTTATATCAGACTCTTCTGCATCTTGAAAACCTTGTCAATGCACATAGCTCTACTCCATGAATATATGATAATGTATTTAACCAATACCCTCTTGATTGATATTTAGGTTGTTTTCAATAGTCAGCTATTGCCAATAATGCTGCAGTGAATACCTTTGAATTAAGGTCTTGATAAACATGTAGAATAAATTTGTAATTCATAGGTGTGGAACTATAAAAAATCTTAGATCTGAAAGATGTCTAAGGTAATTTAGGATCTCACCAACAATATGCAAATGTTTATTTCCCATACTTGCACTGATAAACCTTGAGTTATCAGACTTAGTTTCTGCTGATTTGATAAATTAAAGACTGTTATTTTGGGGAGCATTCACTCATAAATATTTGTTTAGTTCCTACTGTGTCCCAGGCCCTGTTTTAGATGCTTGGGATGCATAAATGAACAAAACAAAGATCCCTGACCCTGTGGAGCATCATAAATAATAAGCATAATGCACAAGCAAATGGCTGAGGGAGTTAGAAGGTAAGTGCTGGGTGCTCTTGGATCTCTGCCTCGGAAATGGGTTGTCATGGCTGCCTTTGTCACATTGTCACCAGGATGGGTTTGGGGCAGCCACTGCTTCATAGGCTCACTGGTTTTGGCTATAAGCTTGGCACTAGAGTATCTGATTGGCAAAACCTAGATCATATGACAGCATCTTGCTGTAAAGAAGTCTGGGAAAGTAAGCATACAGAAATGGTAGATTCTGGGATAAATAGAGAGCTCTGTCTTATAAGGTGGGGGATTCCTCAAACACAGAAGCTGAGCAGCCAAGAGGAAAGACACATGTCCACACACTAGGTGCTTGAGTCCCCTTCACATGTAACCTGGGCAAACCTCAGGGAAGAAATTCCCCTCAAATCAAACTGGACCTGGGAAAGTAGGTCCCAGAATGGCCAGGGGGCAGATTAATGTAATTTGATGGGCAGGTGCAGGCAAGAGCCAAGGCCAAAACTTAAGGAGCATGGTCAGTCGTTGGGCCTAAGGGAATAATGCAAAATGTCACAGATGTGAGAGCTACATAGCCCTGGACACTAGGAGGTTTAGGGGAAATGCAGAGCTGACCTTCATGTGTAGAAGGGGTGTCATATGGAGGAGTGAGTGTATGTGGGTCATACGTATTTTTGGAAACTACAGAGGGCAAAGCTACGTTCATCATGTATTCAAAAAATATTTAGTGAGAACCTTATGTACACCAGTCAGTGGTCTAGATAGGGGATAGAATAGTGAACAGGGTTCATAAATTCCTACTAATGTAAAACTGTTGTACACTGGGGAAGCAAATGATAAAAAAGAACCAGGCACACATATTTATAATACAATGTCAGGTAGTGCAAGTTGCTCTGAAATAAAATAACACAGAGTTATAAAGAAAAAAAAAAGAAAGGGAAAAAATACATAGAGGATGATGGATAAAACACTGGGAGAAGACCTCTCTCAGATGGTGACATTTGACCTGAAGGAAGGGAGGGAGCAAGACTGACAGATGTCTGGGAGAAGAAATTCCAGGCAGTAATGAAAACAAATGCAAAGGCCCTGGGCTGGGAATGCATAAAGCGTATTTGAAAGATACTGAGAGGCTAGTGCAGTCAGAAGTCAATGAGTAGTAGGAAATGAGGCTGGAGACACCATCATGAACCAGGAGAGCCTTACAGGCCAAGGTAATGCATCTTGTTCTCCATGCTATGGGAAGCCATCAGAACTCTCTGAGCTGGAAAATGACATGACCTGACTTACACTTGATAAGGATTATTCAAGCAGCTGCTGGGTGGAGAATAGATTATAGGAAGGGTGAGTATAGAAGCCCAGAGACCAATTAGGAGGCTACTTTGGTGGCCCAGGACAGAAAGGGTGGTGGTGACAGTGGGTGGGAGTTTCAGAGAGACATAGCGTAGCTCTGTGTAAGGAAAACCTCCAGGTATTATAACTATCCAAATATAGAATGCTCTGGGTGCTACAAAAGGTTTCTGCATCAAGAGGAGTTTGGTCTAAAGCAGGGGCAGCAAATCTGGCCAAATTTGGCCCAGGGCCTGTTTTTATAAATAAAGTTTTATTGGAACACAATCACATTCATTATTGTCAATGGTTGCTTTCATAATAGAACAGCAGAGCTGAATAGCTGCAACAAAAACCATATGACCTGCAAAACCTACAATATTTACTGTCTAATCCTTTACAGAAAAAGTTTGCTGGTCCCTGGTCTAGAGGAACTTTTCGGGTGTTTCCTCCCTTCCAGAGTTTCCATGATTCCATATGTAATTGTTCACCTAACACTTTTTTTTTAAAGTTTATTTATTTTGAGAGAGAGGTGGGGGAGTGCTGAAGATGCAGAGAGAGAGGAAGAGAGAATCACAAGCAATCTCTGCACCATCAGCATGGAGCCCAAAACAGGGCTTAATGCGGGGCTTGAACTCATGAACCATGAGTCGAATGCTTAACCAACTGAGCCACCCAGGTGCCCCCTTCACTTAACACTTTTATATTGTCTTTGTCCTGTCTAGTTAATAAACTCCACATGGGTAGGAACCTTATTTTGTACTTCTCAAATATTTCTTTCTATTACTTACATATAAACACTCAGCAGTTTCCTTGAAATACAGTCTTTCTTGGGAGGTCAAGTATAAAACCATCCTAACTTTGTGAAAGAATAAAAAATTGTTCCAACCTCCCAAGGTTAAAACTGATTTTTCCCTCTAGAGGAAAAGCCTATGCGATTGGCAATATCCATGGGGTAGCTCAGTAGTTGCTCAATAAAGTCACCTTGCTCTTTTTAAGAAATAAAATGTGGGATTAGGGACCAAATATTTGACGTCTGAACCTTGCTCCAATAATACACATAGGCCAAGAGTAATGGAAATGAGTAACTCACCAGCTAGAGAGGCTGATCCAGTTCTCTGGCTCCTGAAGATGTAAATAGGTCGTGCATTTGGAGAACCGAAGGAACGCTGTGTCTGAGTAGTCAAATACATTCCTTTAAATGAATGAGAGGAATGTTTGTACAAGATACAGATCAAAAAAATTTTAAGTGTTTATTTATTTATGTTGAGAAAGAGAGAGAGAGAGAGAGAGAGAAATGTGGGAGCAGGGGAGGAGCAGAGGAAAAGGGAAAGAGAGAATCCCAAGCAGGCTCCATGCCCAGCATGGGGCCCAATGTGGGGCTCCATGTCAGCACGGTGAGACTGTGACCTGAGCCTCAATCAAGAGTTGAACGCTCAACTGACTGGGCCACCCAGGCGCCCCCAAAACCAATCTTAATTATCCAGAAAACAAAACAAAGAAAAACACCCCAGCCAGAGTCTCATCTCTACCGTGCTAACCTCTGGGATTTGAAATGCAAACACATCTTGATTTTCCCCCACAAGGAATAGGGCACTGAAAGAGCAACAGGTCTGCACAAAAGCAGAAATTCTTCACAGGAACCTTAACAATAGGTTCAAGATCCTGAAAAGGGTGAGAGCACAGGGTGTCAGGGATGAGCAGAGTTGATGCATATTGATACTTGTGAAGAGTCAAAGCAATGCTGCTAGCTCTCCAGAAAGCAGGCTTGCCTCTCCCCTTTGCCTCCACCAACAAAAACGTCAGATGGACTTCTATTAGGAGGGATGGGGAATGGGCAAAATGGGGGAAGGAGAGAGGGAGATACAGCCTCCCAGTGATAGAATGAATACGTCACGGAGATAAAAGGCATGACACAAGGAATATCGTCAATGATACTGTAATTGCGTTGTATGGTGACAGATGGTAGGTAGCTACATTTGTGGTGAGCACAGCATAACATATAGAGAAGTTGAATCACCAAGTTGTACACCTGAAATTAATGCAATGGTGGGTGCCAACTATATGTAAATTTAAGATTTTTTTTTAATGTTTATTTTTGAGAGAGAGAGAGAGACAAGAGTGCAAGTGAGGGAGGGGCAGGGAGAGAGGAAGACACAGAATCTGAAGCAGGCTCCAGCTCCAAGCTGTCAGCACAGAGTCTGACACGGGGCTTGAACTCACAAATGACAAAATCATGACCTGAACTAAAGTCAAACCGTTAACTGACTGAGACGACCAAGTGTCTCTAAAATTTTTTTTAAATGCTATCATTAAGACCAATTCGAAGAACAGATTTTTAAAATTTTGTTTATTTATTTATTTTGAGAGGCACAGAGAAAGAGAGAGACAGAGAGAACGAATGGGGGAAGGACAGAAAGAACATCCCAGGCAGATTCCCCTCTGTTGGCATGGATCCCAGTGTGGAGCCTGATGGGGGGCTCAAACTCATACACCATGATCATGACCTGAGCAGAAATCAAGAGTTGTATGCTTAACTGACTGAGCCACTCAGGCACCCCAGGAATAGAGTTTTTAATTTTTTTAAATTTTTATGTTTTATTTATTTATTTTAATTTTTTTAACATTTATTTATTTTGAGAGACAGAGACAGAGCATGAGCAGGGGAGGGGCAGAGAGAGAGGGACACACAGAATCTGAAGCAAGCTCCAGGTTCTGAGCTGTCAGCACAGAGCCCGATGTGGGGCTCGAACCCACGAACTGTGAGATCATGACCTGAGCTGAAGCCAGACACTTAACCGACTGAGCCAGCCAGGTGCCCCAGTTTTATTTATTTTTTAGAGAGAGAGTGACAGCACAAGCAGGGGAGGGACAGAGAGAGAGAGAGAGAGAGAGAGAGAGAGAGAGAGAGAGAGACAGAATCTGATGACAGGCTCCAGGCTCTGAGCTGTCAGCACAGAGCCAGACGTGGGGTTGGAACTCACGAACCGCGAGATCATGACCTGAGCAGAAGTTGAACACTTAACTGACTGAGCCACCCAGGCGCCCCAGGAATTCTTTAACTCATTTTCAGTTCTCCGTCTAAAATACATACCAAAAAATTTACTTAGAGATAATTATTCAGACAAACAACAAAAATTCCAAAACCTGTTGTTTTGCATTGTGTAGATAGAGTAATGATTATATGGAAATCCTAAAGTAATACCCACTGTGTGCCTCCACAATTGCCTGGGGCTTCTTTTGGGTGGTAGCAATCGCTGCAAAATCATCACTGTGATCTGTATGGTTAGTGATATGCTATGGCGACCTCCTTGATTTTAAACAGCTTTGTAGAATGGTAATAAGACTGTTGCATAAAAACTTACTTCTGGAACCTAGCTTTATAAATTGTTCCTAGAGTGCCCTTCTTCAAACATATCCAGGCTCCTAGCTATTTGACACGTGACTGTTCATGTACGGATACACGCCCATGCTTACTCAGCGCTCATGTACCGCTTGAGGCAGATTAATCTCGCTAACCTACACGGGCTGCACAGCGAGGGATAATGCCAATGCCACCTGACGCCTTTGTACCTAGGAGAGACAGAGCGCTGGTGAAGGAGTTGTACAACCTTACCCAGGCAGCTTGGGACAAGCCGCTGGACATGCCAGAGCTTCTGCTTTTTCCATCTATAAAATGGAAATAGTAACATATACAAGTAGCTCACTAGAACAAATTATTTTAACATCCCAATTGTGAATGGACTAGTTATGAATGGATGGCTCAGAGACGATTATTATCATAAAATACTATGTCTTAGATCAGATTCCAGACTTCCTTAGAACGATTCTATGTCTGGGGAAGAACGTGGTCATTATCAGTTACGGTCTTGGTAAGAAAATATTAAGTGTCAGTAGTTATGAATGCCAAGATTTCATTACTAATATAGGAGACTCTACAACAGGTTAGAGCCATTCCCTGATGCAAACTGTAATAGCAACTCCTCTAATTATACCTCTTTTAACATCTGGCGTTCTAGCGGCCACATTCTCTAAATTCCAAATCAGGATGTAAAATTTGACTTAGGATTTTTGTCCTGTGACCAAGCATAAGAGACACTGTGAGATACGTTGTGAGCACCAAATGTACAGAATTTCTGGGCCTTTTTTTTCATGGGAAAGAATAAAAATATTTGAAATCCAGAAAGTCCATGATGATCAAGGATTTATGAACATGATACTCAGAAACAGCCCACAAATGCCCAACTTTGAGAGGTAGGGTTCAACTTTATTTTTATTGTCTTAATGGTTATTTATATTTGAGAGAGAGACGCACAGAGTGTGAGCAGGGGCGGGTCAGAGAGAGAGGAAGACATAGAACCTGAAGCAGGCTCTAGGATCTGAGCTGTCAGCACACAGCCTGAAAACGGGGCTCGAGCCCACAAATGGTGAGATCAGACCTGAGCCAAAGTCAGATGCTTAACTGACTGAGCCACCCAGGTGCTAAGGTTCCACTTTAAATGCAGAAACGTCAGCTGTAAGTTGATTAATACTAATTTCAATAGACAGACAGATGTGCTTTCTAGCTAGCAAATTAAATTGCAAAAAAAAAAAAAAAGCAGAAAAGCAAACACCCCTTTATCATCAAATGGTTCTCTTGGAATTTTCTTGAAAGTTACCCTTCTGAATCCTGTGGCCCAATGAAGGCATCACTTTCCTTTCTGATTCATTGCAGTTTCTAAAAACGAGGGTTCTGGGGTAGGAGGTGGAGAGGGCACAGGGTTGGAATTTGAAAAAGTAAGAAGTCTGTACTACAAACTACATTGATCAAATATTCTAGAACAGGTCATGAGTGGTTAATGCTTTTCTCAGTTTGTTATAAACTGCAAAGTTTGGTTTCAAATAGCATTCAGGCCTATCGGATTAGGAGGGGTCAAGGTGGGGGGGGAAATGAGAGGTGAAAATTATATTTTAACAAACACATGGAAGAAGAAAGCTATAGTGTTTGCATGCAAAATTTAGTTTCCTAGTAACCAAGGCAAAGAGGAAAATATGATGAGTTATGTAACCTCTTTTTTTCCAGTAGAAGCGAACAGGCCAATTATTCAGGAGAGACAAACCTTTTCTGACACTGAGCTCTGAAAATAATTTGTCACCGAGGTTTTTGTATAAAGGACCTTGAACAATTTAATGGATGATATTTTCCAGTTGGGAGATTTTACATATGTATGAGGGCTGAGCTGTTAGAGAAATGCTCTTTCGTGCCAGATAGGAAAGACAGAACCTTTCTCTCCCTCTCACACCGACCCCCCACAAGCAAACACCTCTGGCCTCGTCCACTCACACATGCCTTCAAAGAGTATGTGGCCCACATGGGCATGGCCCCAGAGAAATCACAATGAAGAGCCCTCACTCACGGCTCTTCAGCGAGGTGATCAGGGCTGTGCTCCCTTGGAAGTTGGCAGAATCCTTCACGCTGTCCCACAGCCTACAACTTGAAAGTGGGATAGGTAGCAGCTGTTTTGTTTTGCTGTCTGCTCTGCCATTCTTCCTTCTATCGGCAAGTTAAAAAATAAACAAATCCAAAGAAAAGCTCGGGAAGAAAGTCACTTGCAACATAACTTCCACCCAGCATGGTTTGTGGCTGGAGTCCTTGGCCTGAAGGAAAGGTCTGGCTCTTCATGCTGTGATCCTAAGGGAGGAGAGGGAACTAAACATGAGATGAAAGGAGCCGGTTCAGTGGGCTCTGGGTGTTATGAAAGCATGACACCGCCACTGAGAGAAAGATTAGGGTGACGGTGTAGAGGAATGTGCTTCTCAGAATGCTACCTCAGTGCTTGGCTGCTTATTAAAGACCTATCCAAACAAAGCCCCAACAGGCCACTAACTAAACGGTGCTTTGGTGGATTGATGTTGGGCTGGATCTCACATCCTGAGATTTCAGGGTTCCTTCGAAGTGAGCATATTAGGAAATCACTTTCCAAATTGCACCACTGTCAGCTTTAGATGTTCCCTAATAGCTCTGTCATGGAAACAGAGTTGACCAATTCCATAATATTTTAAAAGGGGAAGAAAAAAATCTCGTATTTTTCATGACAAACACAAAAGTCGTAACCTTCCATAACTAATGAAAAAAAACCAATATGGAAGTCACCCGGACTGGCCCAAGATGTTTTATTTTTCTTCTAGAGATTCATTCCTTTCAGAAGTTCATAACAGTTCTGTTCCCTTAATGTGGCTCTACGTCTTAATAGTCTTTAATACCAGGGTAATTCTTTAAAATGTTAAAATTTGACTTGTCATTAAAGTAGTCGTTATCATCCTGGATTTTGTTAAAATCACTTCGCTGAACTTTCTGTCTGAGGGATGGGAAGTCCTCAGGAGGAAGAATCAGTCTTCCTCTCAGGATCACTCAGGTTGACTTGAGGACTGGACTGTGTGAGGCTGGGAGGACACCAAGGTGAGGGGACAGTGTTGTGTGCCCAAGTCCCTCAGGGACCAGATCCTAACTCCTACCACCCAATGGAAGTCACCAGCTTTCCACAGGCATGAGCGTGGAACCCATACTGAGTTCCTCGAGAAGCCTTCCTTACCACATCGGTGCTTCTTAGAAAAACTAAAAACAAATCATGCAAAAATAAATAAATAAGTAAGCAAAGGGAAACCGCACCAGACTCATTAAAGAGCACGTAATAGCAATGCCTGCTATTTTAAGGCAACTGTAGCATTTGGTTGTGAATCTAATGACTTTCGTGTTAGCACATCTGTGTGTATTTATAAGCCTATCACACCACAGCAATGTGCGTCACAACCGATCCCTTGAAAGGAGTCGAGGTTATGGTGTGGGGGATGAACATGAAATTTAACTACAAGATGAAGCTTCTTCAAAGGTCAGTGGGGTGGAGAACAGTAATTGTTCCAGCTGAGCAACTCTCCACAATATATTTTTGATGCAATGACTAATTATTGTGATTATTTTCATCAGCATAGGCTCCTTTAGAGCCAAACGTATTCATTTTCTCTTTTCCTCCCTAAAAAAGTGTTTCAGGCCTTGGAGGAATTCCATATGTCTTCCACCTATACTTAGGAAACATGCTCTTGGATGTCTCCACAAATGGCGGGCTACCTTCCTCCCCTTTGCTCTTCCGTGTGTGACACAGTATTTCTCTCTTCTTTGTACCTGCTCTAAAAAGCCAACCTGAGCTTTAGGAAAACAGTCAAACCTGAGTTGATAATAGTCTCATCCACGCTTCAAGAACTCCTGTCAAATAACTGTGCACATAGCCTTGGCCAGTCAGCTACCATTTAGTATCATGAGCTGACATCATTTCAGTAGAAAGAAGTGGTAAGTGTGGAAATTGTAGGTTTTCTCAAAATTATTTTTAGTTTCTGAAAAATTATTGTCTGCAGTTTCATAGTTTTATATCAAATGAGCGTTTATCCAAAGAACTTGCAGAAGAGAGAGGTTTGGGAGCTGACATACCCACAAGGTATAGGGATAGGAAGTATGACAGACTCGTAGAATAATTAGACACAAATTTCACTTGTAACCTCACCTCATAATAATTGCTTAAATTCCTATAATTTCTTAGGCTTTTGAGGGGGGGTCCACACATACTCTTGTCTGCTGTTTGTGTACCTAGAGGTGACATACCTATTGAATTTGAAACCAAATGATGATAAGCTGAAAAACATATTACTCTAGACATGATCCCTGAAGACCAGTGCAGTTTTGCAAATTGTGAGCCATCTCCATTATCACAAAGACAAACACAAAGATTGGACCTTCAGAAGCAAAATAAAGAAGAGATGGGTGGGGGTGGGGGCCTGGTGGCTCATTTGGTTGAGCTTCTGGCTTCGGCTGAGGTCATGATCTTGAGGTTCATGGGTTCGGACCACGTGCTGACAGCTCAGAGCCTGGAACCTGCTTCAGATTCTGTGTCTCCTTCTCTCTCTGTCCCTCCCCTGCTTGTGCTCTCTGTCTCTCAAAAATAAATGTTTAAAAAATTTTTACAAAAAGAAGGGATCAGGGAGATACTGACCAGATTGGCAGATACTGTCTCTTTCTATTTCTTTCCCAAACTTTAATTAAGAAGAAAAAAATACTGTCCTGGCCTGTCTGTGGTGTTTGAATTCATGTTGTGGAATTCATCACATTGTTTGAACTTGTGGTATTACTCTCTGTTATCCACTCAAGCAAATATGTGATTAATTTGATTTTTCAGGCTTTGAATGAAACCTTTGGCAGTTTAAAATGCCTAGTGAGTGAAAGATTCGGGGACCACCTCTCTTTTCACGTGAATTACTTCTGAGAATAATCATACACAGGAACCATACTTGGTTTGCCATAGCCAATGTAAGTACCTCTAAACACAATGCATTCTCCTGGGCAACAATTTCAACATTCAGAACTTGAGAAGTTTATAACATTGGACCAGGACAAAAAATCAGTGACCAGGAGATGTTAAGCTATCTGTCCATTCAGTAAAAATGTGTGAAACTAGACAGAGAATTTATGAGCTCAGATTTCAGAAAGTTTGGTTTAAAATGGCACTGGAACTCGCTAATATCTCAGAGATGACTCTAAATGTCAACGTATTTTATACTGTCTTCACTCATAATAGCTCCCCTTATACTCAAATTATGGCTATTTAATGCTTAACAACTTGTAGTTTTGAAAGGTCTTCAGTCTTATCTAGCAATATAACAAAGATCCGCCATTATGAGTTTCCTTGCAGACATTTGGGAAACAATCCTAAAGTAGGGTCTTCTTCTTTGACTGCGTAGAATGTCTTCATGGAATGATTATAATGGTAATTATTTGTATTTATTATATTTTCCTAAAACTGCTTTCAATACATATTTCACATTTCATTACTCCATGTCACAGCGTAGCATTGTAAATGGAAACACTTATCATAGCACAGACGCTAAGTATCTCCATAAAATGGAAAGTCCACTTGAAATTGCAACTTGCAAGGAACTATTTTCCTACATCTATCTACATATCACCTTGCATCACTCAATTCTTTTCCATTTTAACAGTAATTGACTTTTCATAAAATCTTAAAGCTGGGAGGTCTGTTAGTTGGAAGGATTGCATTCAGCTATTAGCTGCAGAAAACTTGACAAATGGTAGCTCCAATGAGTAGGGCATTTACTGGGCCCTGACACCTTCTGTCCATCCTCTTTACCAAATGGCCTTTGTCTTCATTATCATCTCTGCCTGTCGGACTTCCTATTTTCATTGCGTGACGCGAAAGAATGGATGGGCGCAAGACACCAGGCAAGAGGCCTTACTGGCAGGCCAGCTCTTTTGTTGTTGTTGTTGATAAAGATTTAATTCACATTCCATAAAATTCATCTCTTTGAAGTGTATAAATCAGTGGTTTGAGTATATTCATAAGGTTGTTGTGCAGTCATCACCATTATCTAATTCCAGAACGTTCCCGCCCTTTCCAGAAGAACCCTGTGCCCTCTAGCAGCCAGTACCCATTCCTCACCCTTCTCCCAGCCCCTGGCAACCACAATTCTCTTTCTTTTTCTCTGCCTCTTTTGGACATTTCATATAAATGGAACTGTACAGTATGTGGCCTTTTGTGTCTGGTTTCTTTCACTGAGCATAATATTTTCAAGGTCTATCCACTGAAAGGAAGTATCCACTCTTATTTATGACTGAATACTATTCCACGGTATGGATATAATAGAGTGGTAAGTGGACATTTGGGTGGCTTCCACTTGGAGCTATTATCAATAATGCTACTATGAATATACAAGTTTTTATGTAAACTCATGGTAACTCTGTGTTTTCGCTTTTTAAGGAACTGTCAAACTGTTTTCCATTGTGGCTGCACCAGTTTACGTTTCCAGCAGCAGTGTACAAGGGTTCCAATGAGTCTTTTGCTTTTATTTTTCTTATGTTTTTTATTTATTTTTGAGAGAGAGAGAGAGAGAGAGAGAGAGAGAGAGAGAGAGAAAGCAGGGGAAGGGCAGAGAGAGAGGGAGACACAGAATCTGAAGCAGGCTCCAGGCTCTGAGCTGTCAGCACAGAGCCCGATGTGGGGCTCGAACCCATGAACTGGGGGATCGTGACCTATGCCGAAGTTGGACGCTTCACCAAAAGGCTCCCCGAGACTTTCTCTTTTAAAACCTTGTCTCAAAAGCCGCACCCCCGCACCCCCCCACACACACACTTTCTTCTGCAAACCTCTCACTGTCCCGAACTGGGTCACGTGGCCCCTCCAATCTTCAACTGAGAGTGGGGAAGCGGGTATTCCAGCCTGTATTGTAGAGAAGGAGAAGGAGGCTTGCATCTTTGCTTTGGAAGTGATCCTGGTCATCTTCTCAGATAGGAAAGCCCCTTTTTAAAACCCCGGAGAGAGGGACACCCGCCTCTGCCTGAACCCTGCCCCTGACGAGTTATCTCCAAAGGGAGTCCCCACTCCACATTTGAATGGATCTTATTATTAACTCTTCTTGTGTACTGAGTAACATAAAGGGTATATTTTCTTTTCAGGAAGAATAAAACAAGGGAATATGGGAATGGAAGTGAAATAGAGTCATTAATAATGCAAATGTGATGTTCCAACTGTTATGGCCTGGCTCGCAGGAGGGCTCAGTAATCGTCTTCCTCCCTTCCACCCCTACCCCCTCCCCCATTCCCTTCTTCCCTCTATAATGGGATGGGTAGGAGCATACGTTTTGTTGTTCTGTTAAATTATACATTTCTAGGACATCAGGGATGGTGTTGTCTAATTGAATTCGGTCCACACCTGCTACAACTTAGAGCGTATGTGAGCACTAATGCTTTTTTTCCTATGGAAGAGAGGGAAGGCAACGGATGCAGAGACACCGTTCACAGGCCTCGCCATTGGATCGTACGCATGCTGGGTGCTTAATGAGCTGCTGAATAATATAACACTTCTTTAGTTCTTTGGCTGCCTCATGATTAAATGCTATAAATATTTATAATTTATTACTGATGCTTTGGACAGATTAGGGTTTGGAGGGCTCATGGATCACAGTGATTCTAAAGGAAAATAAGAAAATAAAAACTATATTAAAGCTGCTTATGGACAAGCTGCTCACACGGGTTATGTAATTTTTTGGAAGCTGGTAGAGGTAGAGCTATTCAGCTGCAATGCCATTTAAATGGTTGCTAATATATTTCTCGAAAGAATATATTTATAACAAATGGGGGTTAAAGCTATCACTTTCTACCAAGAACACACTCATCTGTGAAGGTTCCGGTTATGTGGAAAGAACCAAGCCTCAGTGTTCTGTTGACTGCAAGTGTGTGCCAGCCAGGGACCAATTCCCAGGGCTCTTTCCCCCAAAATCAGGAGACACGTCGGTGTGAACGTGTCTGTGCCACCAGTGCAGCTGCGAATGACCCACTTGCAAAACTTTTTGCTCCCGGTTTCCATGCTTCTACTGCTCTCGAGGATTAGTACCAAGAAACAAGCATTTGCAGAAGGTACATGGTAGTGCTTCGTGGGAAGCTGGAGTGTGGACTCTGAATTCACAGAACTGGGTCTGATCCCTGACTCCATAGAGTGGCATGGCCCCTTAGCCAGTTATATAACCTCCCTGGGCTTCAGTTTCTCCATGGAGTTACCGTAAGAGTGAATGAAGAAATATATGTGAAGCACTTAATGACAGCCAAATGCTCAGTTAAATGTCAGGTTTATGGTCTCCATCAATAGGAATCAGAAGCAAAACTTTGGAATTACAATAATACCTTGGAACAGAGCAGATGTCTCTGAACATTGCACTAGATAGTTTACTGCTCAGACAGGGGGAAAATGTACCATATAAAGAAAAAGAGGAGCATTAAAATGTTCTTCCTGAAACTGATTCTGCACCCTGGTATGTGTGTGCAAAAGAAAAGTATTGAGTTTGGTCTTTTCACATATCTTATCTCATTGCATCTTTATATCCATCATTCAAAGGTCTATTTATTCTCTCCATTAAAAACAACTTTTAATGTTAATTCATTTTTGAGACATGGAGTGTGAGTCGGGGAGGGACAAAGAGAGAGAGAGAGAGAGAGGGAGGGAGAAGGAAACACAGAATCCAAAGCAGGCTCCAGGCTCTGAGCTGTCAGCCCAGAGCCTGACGTGGGACTCGAACCTGTAATCCGTGAGATCATGACCAGAGCCAAAGTTGGTCACTTAACCAACCAAGTCACCAAGTCACCCCTATTTTCTCCAGTTTAGTATAAATATGAGGAAGCCACATCCTTGAGAGATGAAATGATTTGCCCAAGAGCACAAAACTAAGCCAGAGAGTCAAAATTTGAACCCAGGTCTTTCAATCAATCAATTTATATAGAGTGACAGCAGGGATATATTTTTGTTTTGTTTGGCTGAAAGAAAAGGGAAGACAAGTTTGGGAATGGGGGGAGAGGAGGAATGGAAAAGAGCACCTTTGTATCATTCTCAGTGAAGGTCAAGGATGGGTTCCCCTCCAAGAAGGGTATCCCAGCCCTCCTGTGGTCCAGGTACTCATCACGTGGTTGCAAAGCAGATCTCTTTTTTCCTAGGTTTCCCAAACTACTTTAAGGATAGAGTTCCACTGATTGTGAGTCACAAAGGCAGGGCGCTCAAACAAAATTACAGCTTCTTTTTACCGGATAGGTGTAGCCTGAGCAGAGTCTAAGAAATATTTGCATTGCAGACTGAAGTATTAGACCACTGCATTTACTCACACTATTTAAGAAGATTATAAAAATTTTGCGATTTCTAATATGTTAATGCCGATGAAGAAAGCAAAAGACGGCTAGGAATGTGTGACTGACAGCTCAATGCTCTTAGCGAGCTAATGAAGTTTTTTCCTGCATGCAAAGCTGCCTCATGTACCAAGGCTGAGGGCAGATATTCATGTCACTGAGAGGATGTCATCTATTTCCTTATTTGAGAAAGGATTCTTAATACCCCGTCATTCCCACATCTCCCTAGTTTTGCCTCAGACAAAAAGGAATTAGATAATCATGTCACACACCAGGATGAGAACATTTATAATCCCCACGAGAGTAAAACCCTTTCAGAACTGAATGGAAGGCCACTCAGTCTTTGAAACATGAAGCCAGAACTGGACGGAACAAAACACCTGGCAAAACCAACCTGGTTTTGCTTTAACGTGCGATAGGGCCCCTGGGTGCAAGGTCATAATTGTTCCAACAGGGGAAGTCTGTGGCGACGACTAGCATTTCTTAAACATTTCTTATCAGCCATATCTATCATATATCTCTTTTGCTGTATCTAGTAAACACTATATCTGGTTTACTCCTGCAGACAGGACCGGGAGGCAGAAAATATCCTCACATTAGAGATATGGAAACTGAGGTTTGAAGAAGACACAGAACTAACCCCAGGTCACACGGACACTAAATGGCACAGAAGGGAGTCAGACCTGCAGCCCTCTGTTACCTATGCCCAGATTCTTGTCAATTTTCTACATCTCCTTCTTTCTGGCACGGGAGACACCATCTCCCGCCTTTTATCACTGAGAAGTGTAATAGTTATCTATCACTACGTAACAAATTATGAGAAACAGTTCAGGGGCTGAACACAACACACACGTTATCCGTGAGTCAGGAACCTGGACATGACTTAGCTGTTTCCAACAAGATTGCAATCCAGGTGTTGGCCAGGGTTGGGATCTCAGCTGGGGCTTGACTGGGGAGGGGTCTGTGTCCAAGCTTACATGGGTGTTGCCAGCATTCAGCTACTTGCAGGTTGTTGGACCCAAGGTCTCAACTCCTGAGGGCCTCTATCAATCAGAGGCTGCCCTTAGTTTCTTGCTACATGGGCCTCTCCTGTGGCAGCACACTTGATCCAAGCGACTGAGAGAGTTTGCTAGTAAGATGGAAGTTACATCTTACATAACAGAATCACAATAGTGACATTCCACCTTCGCAAGTCGCAGGTCCTGCGCACACTCAAGGGGAGAGGGTTACACAGGGATGTAGAGAATAGGAGATGGGGGAGGGTACACCTTAGAGTCTATCAGCCACAGAAAAGGTGTCCAATCTTCCATTGTTTCTTTTCTATCCCCTCCAACTCCACAAACTTGTCATAAAGCTTCTTATCCAGAGCCAGAGAAAGGTTTATCATTTTAAAAAATGTATTTTTAAATCCCACCTGGGATGTTCATCTCATGCTGGTTGTTAAATATATTATTAATTATTTCTTAAGACATGGACCTTAACTCTTAATAGTTGCATTATCATCTTGCTTCTGGAAGCAAGATGGGACCCCAGGGAAGTGTGCGTTTAGTGGGATTAGCAGGGTCATGAAATAAATACACGGCATCAGTTCTAAACCCTGTGCATGAGCTCTGGCGGACCCTCCAAGGTCACGCAGAGGTTACCTCCGTGGGCGATGCAAACAGAGAAGTCCTATAGAAATGCTCTAGCATGCGGCCTCTGGAGGACCGAAGGTGCAGGCTCACTGTAAATAGAGAAGAGAAACCATACAATGTGAAATTGGTCATCGTGATTGTAATTATCATTGCGTTTTAGTGTCTCAGAGCCGGTTGTGCCATTGGAATGCAGCCTTCCTGAATTATAACAGCTTAAAAAAAACCTTTTCATCACTATCACCACATACATATGTCTGTGTGTATATATATGTACGCATGACACCCAAAATTTAGCACTATGAATTCTCACTGCTGCTGTGAAACTGTGTTTCTTCTCAACCCTCTTGACGTACACTGCATCCAAAAGAGGCTCTGGAAATCTTCCAGAGCCCAGTTACACTGGGAGGGTGCCAACTCGCCCATCTTCCGTCTCCCTATAATTTCTTCAATAACTTCAGCATGGAGTGACATTGGTGTACCAAGGAAAAGCTAACAGATTTTTTTCTATAAATAACTGGTTGGCTGTGCTGTGGTGACAATTTATATAATAGAACTCATGCTTAAATAATAAGGTAACAGCTTTGGACTGTGAATTTTAAAATGTTTTATTGAAATGTAGACTGATTAACAGGCAAGATTCTTCTAATTATTTTAATTATAGGCTCTTAATGACAAGAAGCTGTAGAAATAAAAACACGTTAAAATTACATTTTTAATGAACTGGCACCTAGAGGCCCCAACTTCTCCAAAGCAAAGTAGGGCTAATCTCTTGTTACCTGGAAACAGCGTGTGTGTTCCTGGAGGTTAAGAAGATGTTCGTTGGGCGAATAGGATTATTTGTGACCCAATTTCTCTGAATGTGAGGATAAAGCAGACATACAGTGTGGTAAGAAGGACATAGGGCTCAGAGTCAAGAGGCTGATTTCTAGTTCTGGTTCTGTTAAGCTGCTAGGCTATGTGTCCATTTTCCCTCTCTTGGCCACAGTCTTTTCACGTGTAAAACAGGGAAGTCTGAGCTAAGGAGAGCTCTTATAATGATATATAACATATCATTGTGATTCCATGATTTAATTGCTCTGTTCTGAAGAGTGAGACTTTTAGGGAAAATAAATTGACCATATCTGTCACTAAATATTAATTCATACATACACACAGTGATGTCAGCTTTTAGGACATGGATGGGACTTTACATGGATTTCTAAGAAAATGTTTACTTATTTATTTTGAGAGAGAGAGAGAGAGAGAGAGCTGAGGAAGGGCAGAGAGAAGGAGAGAGAGAATCTCAAGCAGGCTCTGCGCTGATAGCACTGAGTCCAATGCGAGGCTCGATCTCGTGGTTTGTGAGATCATGACCTGAGCCAAAATCAGGAGTCAGACGTTTAACCTACAGAGCCACCTGGGTGCCCCTAAAGCACTGTACCAAGTACCATGGACATGTGGGTGGGTGAGGGGGGCAACAGAGAAAGGATAGTGGTCATCCATCTACCCACTCAGTCATTCATTTCCTCAGCAAATGTTTATTTGCTTCCATCAGGAAAGGTCTCTGTGATACAGTAACATTTGAAGAGAAATCTAAAGAGAATGAGAGAATAGGCCATGCAGATTATCTTGGGGGAAAGCATTTCCAACAGAGAAAGAGCAAGTGTGGAGGCCCTCAGGTAGGAATGGGCTTGTTTTGTTCAAGGATCTGCAAGGAGGCCAGTATGGCAAAAGCAAAGCGGGTGAGGAAGAGAGCAGTAAGAGGCAAAGTCGCAGAGTGAGGAAGGAGCTAGGTCATGTAAGGCATTTCAGAAAAACCTATTCTGTTCGGCATTAGTTGTACACTGTTATCTGTCTTCAAGTCCAGAAAATTACCAGCCAGTCTCCGCGAATATGTCTTATCTGCCACCCTCTGTATTCTCTTTTCCAGGAATTTCTATTAGGGCATGCTGCAGTTTTTCCATCTACTTTCTGTGTTTTCTAACTGGCATCTCAAAGTTTGTGTTTTTTTTTAAGTTTTTATTTAAATTCCAGTTAGCTAACATACAGTATAATATTAATTTCAGGGGTACAATATAGTGATTGGCAATTTCATGTAACACCTGGTGCTCATCATGACAAGGCCACTCCTTAATCCCCACCACCTATGTAGCCCATCCCCCACCCCCACCCCTCTGGTAACCCACCAGTTTGTTCTCTGTAGTTGAGTCTGTTTCTTGGCTGGCCTTGGCATCCCATGGTTTCAATCTCTTTATCATTCTATGCTGTGTTCTACATGAATTTCCTAATGGTATTTTCTAGTTCTTCAATTATCTTTTCAAATATGTCCAGTCTAGGGACATAGTTATTCATTCTGATTTCTTTTTAAATTTATTTCTTTATTTTGAGAGAGAGAGAGAGAGAGAGAGAGTGAGTGAGTATCCCAAGTAGGCTCCACACTGTCACTGTGAATCCTGACATGGGGCTCAAACCGATGAACCATGAGGTCATGACCTGAGATGAATCAAGAGGTTTTTGTGACCAAGCACAATACTGTAAGCAAGGCAGAAGCCATGGCTTCTAGGGGTGATTGTAGGCACAGGCTTCAAAATATCAGTATCTGGTGTGGTAGCAGGGACCAGGTGTGTCCTGTGATGGGCGGGGACAGAGCAGGCTTTACTGAGTCAATCCAGTGTTTTTGTGGACTTCCTCACCCATGAAAGGAAAATGATAGAAAGGATTCATTTGACCCCCACCCAGAGCAGTGGAGGCTATGAAGCTGAGTGTCTTGAAAGGTTGGAAATAATGAATCTTATTTTGAAGCGAGTCAATCACCCCCCTGAGTTGGTAACACAATCTTTTTCAGTTTCAATGGAATAGGCACTTCTGAACTGCTAGGAAGGAAGGAAGGGAGGGAGGGAGGAAGGAAAGAGAAAAAAGAGATCTACACTGGAGCCTAGGGGGCTGGGATAAGGTAACTACAGCACTGTCAGAGCCTGGGGGAATAAAGAGAGAGAAACAATAAAACCTTGTAATCCCATGAGCCTTCAACCCCAAATTCCAAAACACATGGAAAAAAACTGAGACAAAAATATAAATAGGAGATAAAATTTAACCCAGATGAAATGGAATGGAAATAAGAGATTGATAGGAAAAAGTCTTTTTAAAGGTATGGGTAAGATCCTCAAAGAGATTAAGGGAAGAATACATCTCATAAAGAATGATAAAGGCTGAAACAAAATGGCCAAATGAAAAAGAACAGCTGGATATAAAAGCATAACTAATCAGAAATCCTGGGCATGATAAATGTAATCATTTAAATAAAAATCAGAATGAGGGGCTCCTGTGTGGCTCAGTTGGTTAAGTGTCTGATTCTTGATTTGACTCTGGTCACCATCCCAGGATCATGGGATGGAGCCCTGTGTCGGGCTCCACAGGGAATGTGAAGCCTGCTTACGATTCTCTCTCTCTCTCCCTATGCCCCTCTCCCCAGCTCATGCTCTCTCTCTCTCAAATAAATTTTTAAAAATGCAAAATGATAAAAACAACGATCACTTAAATTCTTTTTAATTTTGTAAAAAATTTTGTTTTGTTTTTGTTTCTGAGCATGGCCATTTTGTATTTGGGTTTCTTTTCAAGTATGCTGGTCTCCTACTGCCATGTATGTAGAGCCCTGACACAGGCTGTGGACCTACAGGTGTTCATTTACACGCCATCTTTGCTAGAAATCCCTTCAGAAGGGATTTGAGACACAAGATAGACCTTAAAGAACTCATAGGCCCTGTGTAGGCTCAGTGAAAATATAATCCCAGACCTGAAGTCAGGAATATGCAGAACACATGTAGGAGAATGGGAGGAAGCCAATCCGGCCAGAAAGACCAACGGCTGTTGAGGCCAGGGGACCCCAGAGCTAAGGTTACATGTCCTCTGTATGTGCTCCTATAACAAATTCTATGTCACGCTTATCAGTCTTTTTTTTTTTTTTTGAGAGAGAGTTCATACAAGCAGGGGAGGTGCAGAGAGAGAGAGAGAGAGAGAGAGAGAGAATCCCAAGTAAGCTCTGCCTTGTCAGTGTGGAGTCCAATGCGAGGCTCAAACCCATGAACTGCGAGATCATGACCAAAGTCAAAGTCAGACCCCTAGCCCACTGAGCCACCCAGGTGCCCCACTTATCAGTTCTTTGTAACTGCCTGAAGGCGGAAAGAACCGTGTTTATCTTATTCACCATGTGTCCTCTCTGCCTTGTATGGAACCTGGCACATAGTAGGTACTCAACAAACGTGTGTAGAGTCAGTGAATAAATCCTGAGTAGACAAATTAGGGTGTGGAAAGAAGTATTGGTGACATATAACTTCATCAAATGCTAAGCATTAATTTTTGTTCTCTTTGGCTAATCAAAACCCTGCCCCTACTATCTCCTATCAGGATCTCATAATCTATCATCCATTCTCAAAACTACAATAAAGATGCTTCACTTCAAAGTCTCCAACTTGTAAAAGTCTCCAACTTCCAGGCACAAAATAAAAGTATTTATTTTCAATTTTCACCTCAGAAACCTCTCTGCCATATACCCCCGACCTTGGCTTTGGCAACACCATGCTGCCCTGTCCCGGAGCCTTTGTGGCAGCTGCCAGATTGGACAGCTGAAGATGTAAATGCCTAGTAATAACCGAGCATTGGACCAAGAGCCTGAGCAGAGAGTACCTTGACCAAGGCTGTGTTTTAGAAAATCAGGCATGAAAGTGAAGACAAGGCCAACTGGATGAGGGCAAGACTGGGAGCAGGGGAGAGTCTAGACAACGGCACCTGATTTATCCTTACAGGTCTTGATCTACACGTCTTTGTGTTCAAGTGCACAGTCTAGGTTTTCTTTAGCTCATTTTAGTTTAGTTTTTTTTGTTTTTTGTTTTTTTTAGCTTTTCTTCCTAGGACAAGAACCCCAGGGACTGAGATTTTGCATAGCTCTTGCCAGCTCCCCCTCTAGCACTAGGTCTCATCTCCGAGCTCCAGTCTGCTGTCTGGGGCACTGGCTGCATGTGAGTGAGAAGGACCACCTCCCCACCTCTTCTACATGCCATTCCCACTGCATTCCCCGGGACTTCTGAACGAGGCCCAAGACACTAACTGGGCCACCAGCTTACTGCTAAATACTCACCCCCTGCTTCCTTGGTCCAGCCCATTCTTACCCCAGAGTGTCTGATAGCTACTGCTTGGCGTTGCCTCCCTGCTGGTTCTGTTCCTGGTTTCTGAGGACCATGATGCCTTGCACACCTTGCCTGTTTGGGGCTGAAACAGAATGCAGTGAGTGGAGCTTGTCAGACTCCAGTCCTAGAAAAGCTAGAGTGGCAGGCAGGTTTTCTAAACAATGTCTCCGGTAGAGAGTCCCTGTGGTAGAAACCCATGAGCAATATTGAGGACACAAGGGCATGACGGGTGTTTTAAATAACACAGAATGCTAGTTATCCAAGTTGTCCTATAGTCAGACGACTTGATGGTTGGCTCCATAAAGCCAGATTGTAGTTCTAGAAATACCTACTCTCTGAGGTTAGGACTGGTCATATATTCTTTTAATTCTTTTAAATATTTATTTTTTAGAGAGAGAGAGAGAGAGCATGCACAAGGGAGGGGAAGAGAGACAGAAAGACACAAAATCCAAAGCAGGCTCCAGGCTCTGAGCTGTCAGCACAGAGCCTGATGCAGGGCTTGAACTCACAAACCACGGGATCACGACCTGAGCAGGGAAGTTGGACACTTAACCGAATGAGCTACCCGGGTGCCCTGGGACTGGTTATATTAACAAAAGTAAGGGCTTAGCTTGTAGGTAGGGATCTAAATGGCCAACGCTCTGGATAGGGGCCAAGAGCAGGGCTAAGAACCAAACACAGTGTGCAGGGGGCCTTGCACACCCTAGTACCTGCATATACATGTTTAATATACAATACTGCTCATAGATGTAGTAATAGAACTCATATTTGGTTTTATATACCCAATTGTGTTAAAGGCACAAACATTATGACTCAGAATCTAAAAGATCTCTTCTTTCTCTGTAGGTGCTGTCTTCTAAAATTATTGTCCTGTAATAGTGGTCTTTTTTCAGCTCCCCTAGGGGCTCACTGGGGATATTATGGGCCACCTTTAAAGGCAGTAGTCAACAAATGACTCACTTTCTTTCAGCAGCCCATCTAGCAGAAGCCCCAATTCTCTGCACTCAAAGGTCTTCTTACTTTCTGTCTCTGTTCCTTCCTCTCCTTTCTGTCCTAGGTTGCTCTGTCTAGCTTAGTTACCTGAGGGACCCCTTTCCCTCTCTCCATTTCTCTCCACTATCTCTTTTAATTTGATTAATGCACCCAAGGGCAGTTGGGTACCTGCCATGGGCTCTGCAACAGCCTTGGGGGCGGGGCACTGCTGGGAGCTGGGAGTGGGAGGGAAGAGTCTATGACCCCGGGCTCTGTTGAGACTAAATATCAGCACCTTTGCTTAACCTGCTCTTCAGAAGACACCCGACAGGGTGGCTTTTTATTGCTGCTGCTTCCTGATGCATTCGTGGAGCTTGGGTATTTCATCTCATTGAGGTAATTGATTCATCATCTGGTTCAAATCCCCGCATTTCCCGGGTTGATGATACAAGCCATTAAAAAAGCAGGAAGTTGGCTCTGTGACAAGAAACTGACAGCGATTTCGTGTTCTTTTGGACTTACCTCAGTGTGAATTCTGAGTCCAAAAATCACTTCCACTCTTCCTGGCTCTGGGCTTCACCTGCCTCGTTTATTTTCCTTTGAATCTGACTGCATAAGTTGGTTGCATTCTACATTCACGTAGAAATTTTTCTCCTTGACATCAGCTTCAGTGTGGCCTGAAAGGGGGATGCGCTTTTTCTCCCTCTCTCCCTCCTCCCCTCTGCCCCCTCCTCACTTTCCACTCTCTGCCTCCCAGTGCTGGGTCAAGTACAGTCTTCTAAAGACATCCTGGCTATTTCAGGAAGTGCTATTCTTACAAACCAAAATGATTTAGTTGCTTTAGAAAAGGAGAGAGAGACAGAGAGAGAGGGAAGCCATGATTCATTGACTCCTCTTTAGCTGTTCTCTCCTCTGAAAATGCCAGGCCCTGGGCTAGCTACTGGCCTTGTGCATAACCCCCTTCACCCCCAGCCTTGAGTAAATGAATCCCCCTGTTAGGACTTGTATAGCTTAGGGTGAAATTTCCCCAGCTTCCTGGGCTAACTTTCTCCATTTTGTACTCAGCACTCATTCATTGTGCGGTTAGTTAATTAACAATGGCCACAGCAGAGCCCTGTACTGGAAACCTGGTATCTGGGACAAGAGGTAGGTGGGAAAACCCCTAGATAGTCCCTGTGTGAAGGCAGCATGGAGCAGAGAGTGCATTTGTGTTTCCTCCAGAGTGTGCTTCCGGTGTAACCAAACGACTCCTCCTGGCCTCTCTTTTCTGCTTTACTTTTCTATTCACTTCTGCTCGTTCGGAGAGTCTGTGAGGAATGTGCTTCTGAGTTGTCTGGGCTCCCGGGCCTCCCAACGTGGTGTCAGTATGGCTTCAGCTCTGGTCTCCCTTTATCCGCCCTCAGCCTGTGAAGGGCCCACTCCTCCCGCAGTCCTGAGGGTTTTGTGCCTTCCATGGGATTTTTCTTATCTCTGATTACTTCATGCACTCCTTTATTCATGTTCCATGTGGTGTCACACCCTCCAGAAGAGACCTTGTGATGTTTTCCTGCTTCCTCACATGGTGTGGGTTTGGGATTTTTGGTTTCCCTTGGTTTTCCAAGTGCTAGGGAACATGGCTACCTGAATTCCTAAGTCGATGTGGTTAGAGGGTCATCCGTCTCCTCTGCTGGAGCCCCACTCAGGAGTTTGCCCCTCCCAATTGCTTCCTTGGGCCACCACCTTTCCCCAGAGACCAAGTGGCCTTCTCTCTCATTCCCACTGGTCACCGGTGCTCTCCAAACCATACTAGGGGACAATTTCAATTCACCTTTGTAAGGTTAAATCAGCAGAGGGAGAAAGTCACAGAACAGAGAGACCGGGAAAAGAGATGAGAGCACCCTTTATTAAAGAGCTCTCAGGCAAGGTTCCGTGGCTCGGAGGGAAGGAGCCAGGGAAGCTGCAGAGATGATGCAGAAAACCGAGGTCAGAAATAAATGTAAAAGGCCTTTATTGGGAGCGCTCTTGGCGAGGTTCCCTGGTCTGGACAGAATGGGCCAGGGAAGTCCCCCGGGGGATGGTGGGGGGGAGACAAAGAGCGGGGTCTTAGAGAGGGCAGTAGTTTCAGGGGTGTGTCCAGGAGCAGAAGACCTCCTTATAAGGTGAAGAGATGAGGCCAGAGCAGATGATGTGTTTTCCGGGAAGCTGGCAGCAGGTGGAAAGTTCCAAAATGGTGGTCCATTGGCCATCTTGGTGTTGTTCAGCAGGAAAGTCCTGGGATGGCGATCTGTCGGCCATCTTGGTGTTCCTCTCCCTGAGCTGCCAAACGTGTCTGAGTTGAGTGTCAACTCGTACTGATGCCAGGCCCTGCTTTAGGGACGGGTGACACAAAGATCAACAGGCTCAGGCCTGAACAAGGAGCTCCCACCTTGTGTGGAAAATATACATACAGATGCAACAATTATAAGTTGGTGTTGTTAAAGGTTATGACAGCTGTAGGCACGGGGGCTCTGGAAGCAGGTGGAAGCACAAGTGATTCTCCAGTGAAAACATTGGAAATAGAAGTTAGGTTTTAGGAAGAATGCTCTTAGGCTTCAACATATCACAAATTCTGGTGTGTACGTGGAAATGGAATTGGGAGTGGGGGAGAGGCAGAAGGAGAGGCCTCCCAGAGAATGTGCTACGGGAGCACCTTGAATTGTGCATACACTGAACATTAAATAATGGAGGATGCACTTACAGCACCTCCTAAAAAATAAGAACTTTCCAGAAAATTAAGGAAGGGAACATTGCTATTGGTGGAGGAAAAACCAAATTGTAAGGGCCCAGCTGGTTCTTCAGGGCGATGAGGGCATACTGGAGAGTGGAGGGCAAGGTACGTGGAGAGGTGGACGAGGTCAAGTGGAAGTGGCAGATCCATGGGAAGAAAGAGGCAAGTCCTGGGATAAAGTGTGAGGACCAGGTGGATCTGGGGCAGTATTGACTGAGAGCAGTCAGAAGAAGATATGCTTTAAAGCGATGTGTTTTCAAACTCTTTTGGACTATGTCTCATAGACAAAAAAATTTACATAGCAAACCAATACCTGAACATTGAGAATGTACTCTCATAATGCACCATTTGTCCTGTCCTGATTTTTTTCCCTACTCCAGCTCTAAAAATGCTACTCATGACTCTCTAAACTTATGACCTAAAGGGAAAATATGGGTTACAAAGAGGGAAGCCAGGGTCAGCTCACTTAGGGAAGCAACTAGCACAGAGAAAACTAGGTACTTAATTGGGAAAGAGAGAGCAAGGCACCAAGTTCAGGATACAGGTAGCGAGGCCAGGAAGGGTGTTAGGAACCAGTTTTTACAGGGATGGCTCCCCAACATGGGAATGGGCTGGTTGGCCTAGATGGAGTTCGAGAAGATGGTGAAAATTCTTATACATTATTAAGTTAAAGAATTCTGGCTTTGTTGCAGAGGTGCTAGGAGTCATTGAAGAGTTTTAAATAGATGTATCAGTTAGTTACTGCCGACTAACAAAGCACCCCAAAGCTCAGAGACTTAAAACAACTCCTAATCATTTTTCACAATTCTTTTCACTGATGAGGCAGTTCTGCTGCTCTGGGCTGGTCTCACTATGCACTCGTAGGCAGCCGGCAGGTTGGCTGGGGCCTGTCTCATCTAAGAATGGCCTTGCTGAGGACAACTAGGCTTTTCTACACGTGTCTCCCACATCCCTCAGCAGACTAGTGTGGGCATGCTCTTGTGACATTAGCATGGGTCCAAGAGAGGAGGGAACACACAAGTGGTTTTTCAAGTCTCTTTTTGCATCAAGTTTGTTATTATTCCATTGGCCAAAGCAAATCACACACTGAGGCCTAGCGTCAGTGTGGGAAGGCACTATCCAGGGGTCAGGATACAGAGAGGCATGAAATCAGCCTTCACAGTAAAGAAGGTATGAGGTCAGGTTTATGTTTTAGAAAGATCACATTGGCTGTCTGGAGTAGAGGAAGATAATGCCAAAGGCAAGGAGGCCAGATAGCAGGATATTTTAGTCATCCTGATGAGAGATGATGGGTGTTCTAACAAAGGCAATAAGGTTGGGGTGAAAGGGATGGCTGGAATTCTAGGGAGTCAAGAAATCATACTGTCTTCCATCCTGAGTTCAGAACCAATTGAGAGACAGACATGTGGGTCCAAAAGAAGAGAGCACAGCAGAGAATGTGGTTGTAAATCTTCTACCAGAAGGGCTTTCTCAAACTCTCCAAACTCTGTTATTCTCTCTCTCCCAGCTTGGGCCTCAGACCTCAGGACAGAGAAGAAAAGGGGATAAAACCTTACAGTCTTTAGTAGATTGGCTCTGCTTAACCAAGGGATTCAGCTGTGAGCCAGGAGCTGGAGGAAAAGGCCAGGGGTCACGAATGTTTCCTGTAAAGGGCCGGAGGGTAAATATTTTACACTTTGCAGGGCATTTTGTCTCTGTTGCAATTACTCAAGTCTGCCAAGAGAGTAGGAGAGCAACTGTAAGCAATACATAAACACATGACTATGGCTGCGTCCCAATAAAACTTTTTTATGGACTCTGAATTTTGCATTTTCACGTATCACAAAATATTCATCTTTTGATTTATTTTCAACCATTTAAAAAAATGTTAAAGCCCATTCTTAGCTCGTGGGCTGGATTTGGCTTGCGAGCCCCTACCCTAGCAGAGGTCCTTCTGCAAGAAAATATGAATGATATCAAGAGAAAGGTGTTCCTTCCTATATTACTCAGAGCCTCTGTGAGTGACATATTTAAACTGTGTACCTGCGGAAAACTTAAAAATTGGATTATTTACTAAGTTGTGCAGAGGGTTTAGGGAAGCTGACAAGGGACACCCAGGGGAGGCAACATTGGGGACTGCTACTTTTTTCCAACCTGAGTCATGAATTGACAAAGGAGAGAGTACATCACAGACCCAGAGAGAAGAGCTGTACTGGAGAGGGCTGCTGGGCAGAAGCCATGGCCACTCAGGGAGGATCACATATAACCTGCGGAGACCTGCACTTGAATCCACCTGTGGTGCTTCCCATTAGCCAAATGTTAAGTGGAAATCGGAGGTCAAGGGAGCAGGTTGATAAACCCATATACCTGCAGGTGAGCCTCCCGGTCAGGGAGGAGGGTGGAGAAGGATGGAGAGTGGATTTGAAGAGATGGAGAAGGATGGAGAATGTCCAGCATGTTCCCAAACAGGAACCAACTGAAGGGATGGTAGGGAAGTATGGCTAATAGAACTACCCCTTCCTCTCAAGGGCCTCAGCTCCTCACCTACAAAATAAGGTAAGATGAAATCATCTTCAAGAGCCAATTCTAACATTTGTTGGTTCTATGATAATGCTCTTGACATACCTCACTGTGCTAAGGAAGGGGTGGGTCTTGAAGAGGAGGATCTTTCTTCCTTGATTTCTGGCTCCAGACCCCATTCCTTCGAAAGCCCTCACTCCAAGGTTATATACCAGTGTAACCGTGACCTAATGAGGCTGATGTTGTTGCTACATCATAGGAAATGACTTCTTTGATGAGAATTTCAAGCCAAGTCAGGGTGGGGGTAGGGGGCAAGGTGAGGAGACTGGGAGATGGGCCAGGAAGGGAGGCTATTATAATTTATTAGTATCTCCTCTGTGCCAGACGCTTTGCATATGGTAGTATGCATATGGTAGTAATCCTTTCCAAAACCATGTGAGGTAGTTTTTATGATCCCCAATTTGCTAGTGAAGAAACAGAATTTCAGAGAGGTTAATTAACTTGCCCAAGGCCTCACGGTTTTTCAGGGGGTGGAGTTGGCGTAAATCTACCATCCTTTTCCCCAGCACATGGAAATTTTGGCTCCCAGTTCTCACCGGGTAGGCAAACACCTTTCCAGTCTCCACAGGACTTGTGTCCTAACCCAGAATGGCCAGAGAATGGTGGAGCCTTCAAAATACCAGATGCGCCCCAGATAAACAAAAGGTGGCTGAGATACTCACACAGGTATTTTGGGCCCCCAAAGCCCCTTCCTTTCTAAGTATCAGCCTTCTTGTCTCCAGAGATGGTGGGCCATTGCCTCTTCCCGGCACATTTTTTAAAAATCGAGGCAAAAGTCACATAAAATTAACCATTTTAAAGTGTGCGATTCAGTGGCATTTAGTACATTCACAATGCTACACAATGACCGCCTCTATCAAGTTCCAACTTCACAGCACATCTTGTCCCATATCTGGTAGATGTTTGTCTACCACACCGAACCCTTCATTTCTTGAGGCCACAGTTTGAGTCTGCCTCGTGTACATAGTCTGAGAACACCTTGTCAACACGGCATGCCCTGCATATCTTAGTAGAATGGAATTCCAGATACCCTCTTCCCCATCTCTGCTTCAGAGTAACACTTTATTTAAAAAATTTTTTTTAATGTTTATTTTTATTTTTGAGAAAGAGAGAGGCACAGAGAGAGGGGAGACAGAGGATCTGAAGTGGGCTCTGGGCTGACAGTACAAGGGCTTGAATCCACGAACGGTGAGATCATGACCTGAATTGAAGGTAGATGTTTAGCCAACTAAGCCACCCAGGCATCTCCTGAGCAACACTTTAAAAGCTAGATTTGGCATCATAATCTAGGCTTTCTTCCTGCCATGTACCTTCATTATGCCATTGAATCAAAACAACAAGCTTCATGGTGAAACACTCTGTGTCCTATCTTACATTCTTTCCATCCCCTTTTTATCTGCTGCACATTGCCCATGTGGATATTAATTTGCATTAAGCTATGGTTAAATTTTCAATGTGCCTCCAAATTTATATGCTATTTCTAAGTGAACTACCACAAATCTGAATATTGAAACTCATTCAATAATTAATTTTTCTAGGATGGCTTCCACTTTGGAGAATAGTAAATTTTAGAACTACAGAAATATGAACTGAGAACTTGAGAATGGAGCTGGATGATATGTGAACACCTTCAGTGCAGAATTATAGAAATGTGAACACATTATAATGGTTTTTAAAATCACAATCTATTAGTCAAGAGGTTTACTGTTTTGTTTTTTCTTTTTAGAAAAAGATCCTTCTCTGTTTTGTGTTTTCTATAAATTATCAAATGGAAAGTAAACCTTCTAGTTATTGTTACAGAATGTTTTCGTCTCCAGAAATACTGTAAATTAGGCCCATTTGCCATAGGAAAGTCCTGGATTTTCTGCATTACATGCTACACAGATCATGCTTCACTGAATACCATCCAACACATTTATTCTTCTTCAAAATTGGCTAAACACTGTCTTCTTTTCCACTAAATCCCGCTGCAAAGACAGATGTAAGAATACCTTTCTAACACGTGCTATTGCCTCTTTGCTCCTCTTTGCCAAAACATATATGACCGGATAATGGCAAAATATCTGTGGGGCATCATTTTGTCAAAACCTAATTTAACATCTAGACAATGCTCAAGGTGTGTCAGCGGACAGATGAGAGACTGGAGGCCAAGCTTCCTGGAGGCAGAGGCAGGGAATGGAACACCGACATGTAAGGACTGAATTCACTTATATGCCTATGACTTTTTTTAAATGTTTGTGGGAGAAATTAACCCAATCCAGGAATAGCACTTTTCATTCCTCATCATACTGTAATCATCATCACTACCTATTGGCTTTATTGGAATAACTCCATTATTAAGATGTGTTGGAGGGCAGTCATTCTAAATCTCTGACTACCAATTATTCTGCTTCACGGGAAGGCGCTGGTATAAACAGATGATTATTTATACCCTTAAGACCAGATACGCTGGGTTCAGCAGCCATTTTGCTGAGAAACATAAGGGATATCGCCTTAGAACTGGGTAAAGTGAGAAATAGATTTGACTTTCATTGAGCAATGGCTGCAGTAATCTGAAAGTGCTCTCTGTAAGAGTAATTTAAGTGGGAAAGGGTCCCAGAGCTCAATTAGGAAGCAATTCATCCCATCATCAACAATTCTTATGTTGTAAGAACTGTGGAAGCCATTGCCATCATGCAGGCCCTCTGGATTCTCCATTCATGGCTTTGACATCCAGGGGAAGGCAACAGATCCAAGAATAAGCAACCTGCAACAACACTTCACCTTTGGATGGCTGGGCCTGGGAGAGACATTATTCCATGGGCCCCCATCCGTTTGTCCCATGCGATGGAATAAGTAGGACTTAGTGTCTAGTAAATAACTGAGGCTCTATAGACAGTGTTCAAGACCAACCCTCCTATGTTAGTCTAGTAAGGTAAGCTTTTGAAATCTCACATTTCTCTTTTGATAAATGGAGATAAGATTGCTGCCCACCTCACAGAATTGTTCAAGATTTCAAGAAAATCAACCAGTCATAGTGAAGTGCTTGGGAAGTGCTGGTTACTCTTAACTGTCAGTTACTCTATTCTCTCCCCACCTATCAGGACCGGGATGAGCAGCGTGATTTATCTAACCAGTAATTTATCTAACCTTCTCCTATACTACATACAAGTTCTTTGATGTTTGTTTGTTTTAGAGACACAGAAAGAGCACGAGCTGAGGACAGGGACAGAGAAAGAGAGAATCCCAAGCAGGCTCTACATTCAGCACAGAGCCCAATATGGGGCTCACTCCCACAACCTGAGGATCATGACCTGAGCCAAAATCAAGAGTCAGACACTCAATCAACCGAGCCACCCAGATGTGCTGCCTAGTTTACAGGTTCTCTGAAAGGGCCAGAAATGCAGTTGTATATCAAATACCGCAGCAGGTCCTACGTACAGGCCTAGGCTCATTTTTGAAGTGTGCTTGGTTTTACAACTGGGGTAATGCTTCAGTGCACAGCCCATGCGCCTTTGGTGCTAAAAGATCTCCAAGAAGTTTATATCTCTGCTCTGTATCTGTAATTCTCTGACAAATCTTGTTCTTAGTAAGGGGTTCGTCCTGATACTTTCCCAGGTAAATCTTATGTTGTAAGTTAAAGATATGATATAGATGTTTAACTTAGGTGATACGTTTTTAGAGTAAGGGCCCTCCACGGATCCTGCATCCCTGTGCTCATGCCTTCCAGCGGTGTCCTCCCACAGACTCTGGAAGTCCAGTCACATGACTTGTTTGGCCAATGGAATATGAGCAAATTTGATACAAGCAGATGATGGAAACAAGCTTTCATATTAGGCTGGACTCTCTCTTGTTGCTGGGAACTCATCCTGCATCATCTGACGAAACCCAAGCTAGCCTGTGGGTGACAGGGACTTAGCCAACAGCCAGCAACAACCTGGACACGTATGAGCAGGGCACATCAGGTGGAGATTGCGGCCCATGAATGGCCCCAGGCACAAGAAGTCCCAGAAGAGACCAGCAGAGACCAGCTGAGCCTGGTCCTGATTGCTGACCTACTGAACAACGAACAAATAAAATGGCTGATGGGTTAAGCTGCTAAGTGCTAAAGTGGTTTGTCAACACAAGAGATAACGGGTCCAACAAATGAAAATTTAGAAATACAGTGGCAGACATTTTCGTCCTTTGGTCTGTGTTTCTAGCAAAGGCAACATAGGATAAAGCATCTTACTAGGTGGTAAAAGAATGTGACTTATTTATGGCAAATCCAGAGAGGCTCCTTATTCGTTTTAATGTATTCTGGACAAATAAGAATAGAAGTGGGACCCACGTAATTTCAAAAAGCATGGTGACAGAACCCTCCTCTAAACAAAGTGAGAATTTTCAAATGGCAGGAGATTTGCTGGCAGCAAGGACACGCCACGCCCCTGGGAATAACTTCCTGACATCACACCGTGTCACAGCACCAGCCCTTCCCCTGGACAGTTAACACGCATGGGGACACAGGTGTTTTCAGCAGGTTTTGAAGAACATCGATTTTCATCTGAAGAATGATGTAAACAAATGGTGTAGAATCTGGAGACCCCACCGAGGGGTATGGCAGCATTACTTGCATCTACGACAAAGAAGCGAACGGGGAATTAACACTGAAAGACTATGCAGGACTCAAAAATAATGATGAGAAACAAAAGAAATGAATGCATCCAGAACAGAGAGATAGTAACGCCTCTGACTTGCATGTGGTTCTGGCCCAACATCCAGATAGAAAATAAAGAACTGACAATACTTGGCACGTTTCCCAAACAAAAAACACAAGCCATGTGGGAAAGGAGCTGGGTTCTCAGATTAAGGTAGCACCAAAATTGTCGGGATCGGAGGTGGGGGAGATGGGGAGGTCAGTAAAACTTTTCAGGATTCAGTGGGGGAAGCCAAGACTCCATTAACATCCTCACAGGAACCAGAAAGAAACATTTGTTAAATACTTTGTTCTGAAAGAGACACTGTGGCGATCTGAGTTTAATACCAGTGGTTCAGAGAGAGAATGGGAGGGCAGAGAAAGGGACACAAATGGGGAAACACGTGGTATCGTTCAGCTTTCTTCAAACAATTGCAAACTATAATTACTTTATTCTACTGGGGGCTCTCCTTAAAGTGAGGGAAGATTTTACCTAGGGGGGGGTTCAAATGTTGTTTTAAAATTTTAAATGTTTCTTATTTTGAGAGAGAGAGGGAGTGCACATGAGCCGCAGAAGAGGAAGGGCAGAGAGGGAGAGAGAGAATCCCAAGCAGGCTCGGTGCTGTCAGCATGGAGCCCAAAGTGGGGCTGGATTCTATGCCTCTGGGATCCTGACCTGAGCTGAAATCAAGAGTCAGACGCTTAACCCACTGAGCCACTTAGGCGCCCCTTTTTTAAAGTGTTAATTTAAATACCACAAATGGTAGTGAGGACACTTATTGTTCCTGCCCCCTCCCAAACCCCCCACCGAGGCTTCACTCTCCCTTCGAGGCATATTGTACCTTGGTTCTGCGTTGAGGCAGCTACCTTTCCTCTCTACACAGCGCATGTGCCTGGAGTGAAACGATGGTTCTCACACAGGCTCCCCAGGTCAGGCACCTGACCTGAGTTAAGCAACAGGTACATTCTAGCTGCAAGGCTGGTCACGTGACCCCACCGGAGCCAGTGAAATGCCATGAGACTGTTGGGATTGGGGCATACATTGCCATTTTCTACAATGTGCACTGGTGGAGGACAGCCAGATAAGGTGGACCATTGCTTGAGATCTGAATCCAGACACATCAGAAACTGTACTTACCCCGTGGACGTTTCATTTCTAGAAGCCAATAAATCCCATTTTTGCTTCTGTCACTTTATATTAGATTTTCTTTCACATGCAACCAAGAAAGTACTAACTAGGCATCCCTTATCAGATTTTTCTTCTATAAAATAGAGCAATTATCTTAGAAGAAAATATCTATCTGCAGCCTAGAATTCTGATTTAAGGAGAAATATGGGAGAGGAGATGCCTTATAATATTCTGAAGCACTAGAACTATTTCCAGATCAACTGCATTCCATGCTTGTGATCAATTCAGTAACATTTATAGAGTGCCCACTATCCTTTTAAGTACGCATTATGTCTTCCCTTCTGCCTCGCCATGGAAGGTAAATGCATAAATCACATTGAATGCCATTTACGTCATGGGTGGAAACGTGCCCTTGAGCATGATATTGCCACAGTGATTAGAATCTAGTAGCTTGAAAAAGCAATTCAAGTAGAAAACCACCTTCTCATCTTTTAAATAGCATTTGTTGGACCTGTGTGAATGTAGTCTGTACCTTGAGAAATATTTCCTGATACTGTGTCTTTAACTAGAGTTATGCAGGCATAAAATATTGTTGTCTTGCCAATTTTCTATTAACATGAACATACTGGGAATGCTTAGCGGCAATGGAGTACGGAAAATGACAAAGAAATTAATGGCTTCGTGCTGTTCTACTGAAACATGTCCACTAATATTTAAAATTCCGTGTTGCGGGACATCATTCACATCTCACATCTGCTGACCTAAGCTGTAAGGCCTG